>NW_027270319.1:0-27063 GCF_030848805.1 Temnothorax longispinosus | reverse complement strand
GAGTCTTCGGTCGTCGTCCTCGTCATCGCTGCTGAATCGCGAATTTTGCGCATCCCTATTCCTAACCGGTTCTTCCTCGATGCTAATAATCGACCGACGGTCAACCTCGGAGTCGTCGGTGACGTCGCGGACGTTTTCGGACGGGGACGGGCGCGCTCGAGAGGAGTCGTCGTCGTCGTCGGATATGACGATTACGTCGTCGGTGACGTCGCGGACGTTTTCGGACGGAAGCGATCGCGAGGAGTCGTCGTCGTCCTCGTCATCGCTATTCCTAACCGGTTGACGATCCTCGTCTTCCCACATTCTAATAATCATCGACCAACGGTCAGACTCTGCAGAGTCGTCGGATAGGGCAAACGTAATCGTTTCGTCGGTGACGTTGACGCCGTTTTCGGGCGGAAGCGATCGCGAGGAGTCGTCGGATATGACGATCACGTTTTCGGACGGCACGCTTACGCGACCGCTTACCGGCGGCGGTTCCCGCCGCGTTCCGGGAAGAGACGGCAGTATTCCGTGTATTCGTAAGAGTTCAAGGGCCCTTCGAATACGTAAGTGTCGCGGACGATCGGGTGGCGGACAAATACCTGCTGAAAGGATCACCTGTTGCGTTATGATCGGCAATCGTCGTTGCGGTATCGGCTGCTGCTGCTGCTGCTGCTGCTGCTGCTGCTGCTGACGCTGCACTCGGTGATCAGTTTCGGAATATTCGTCTATCGCGTCCACGTTTGGAATAAACGGCGGCGACGGCCGCCGACCCCATCGCGGAAAGTACCTAATCATAGCACGACGATTATAATCATCCCTCGACGTATCCCGTGGATCGTAGTGGACGAGCGCCTGTTGCGTTATGATGGGCAATCGTCGTTGCGGTGTCGGCTGCTGCTGCTGCTGCTGCTGCTGCTGCTGCTGCTGACGCTGCACTCGGTGATCAGTTTCGGAATATTCGTCTATCGCGTCCACGTTTGGAATAAACGGCGGCGACGGCCGCCGACCCCGTCGCGGAAAGTACCTAATCATAGCACGACGACGATAATCATCCCTCGACGTATCCCGTGGATCGTAGTGGACGAGCGCCTGGGTCTCGCCAACGACGCGACCCTCCTCCGGTGGGCTCGGTGGATCATCGGCGTCGCACATATTTCGCGAAATCGCAACACTCGCGCGGGTGTCCACAAAAGCGTTCGACACAAAAGCACTGTCTCGACGCGCGAGCGTCACTCGATCCGCGCGCGCGCGTTACGACGTTACTCCGCGGTAACGTTCCTGCGCGGCAAGTCTGTAAAAAGAAATATCAATTATCGTGCGTGACAAAGCATTCTTCAATTTGGAAAACCGTAGCGTTAAATTTGCAATACATTTGCGCGTATTTCAAGTCGCGACAAATATCCCGCATTTTTCACCGTTAACTCGCGCGATTCATTTACACATATATGCGTATCGGACAAGTTTTCATACGCGAATGTATCAGTTTTCAATAACGAATAATTTTATTCAACTTTTTTTTTATCAATCGGTAAAACAACATGTGTTAAATTATCAAAATTTACATAAACGCAAGCAGGTGCAGTCGTAAGAGCATTAACAGGAATAACATAGAAATTATAGAGATCAGAGATTCGTACGCGACATATCGTTATCTATATATTTCAATATTTACAATCAATTATATTTCAAATACAGACACTTTTGCCAAACTTGAACTATATATATATATATATATATCTATTGCATTTCAAGTACAACGAGCGTATACATCACAGTTGAGCTATACATATATATATATGTGATACGAAATATTCGCAGTAACTTGAGACTCGCGAAACAGCTTTGAATTTGTCGCAAATGTATGCCGCGCGCATCATTCATTTATCATAAATGACATCTCGAAATATAGAACGAAGAATATTTATTTACATAAGAATTATGCCTCGAGTAGAAAAGTTTGTATCGATTCGCGGTGGCTTCGAAGCGAGCGCAAAAAAATGTAGTAAAATTTCAAGTGATACCCAAGAAAGACATATAGAGAAAAAATTGTAAAAATAACATGGAAATATTGTAAAAAACACAGAAAGAAACAAAGGCTCCGGCTTAAATTCTTGCCGTAAGCGGTAGGTTATTATATTTATAATATTCATATCAACCCTCGAACGCTTTGGATTTTTCGTGCGCGCGTATTTCGCTTCATCAGATACCGAGAAAGAAGAAGCTGCTGCTGCTGAATCAACAAACTATTTCTCAATCAAAACTGCCACGTTTCGACATACAAATACAATGGTTTATTTTTTGTAAATAAATATTTAATCAACAAGTATTTAATTTTAACAAAGATTCAACGAACCGTATACCATTTGTATATATCGCAACGGTAATATATTTTCACGAATAATATACGATTGGAAAATAAAAGGAATAATATAATTGTAATACGATTGAAAATATACAAGTAAATATATAGTATACGGTTAGTCAAATGTATCGAGTATAGGGGAGACAGGGGGGGCTAACTCGACGCTATTTCTTCAAAGGCAATTTTAAATATTTCATTAAAATTTTTAGGCAAATTCAACGGTATATATATATATATATATATATATTTAAAAAGAGTGTTTCTTCAGGTACAAAATTGATTCGGCAACTCATCATGCCGTGTACGTCGCTTCGTTTTGCTGCCGCGCTGAGGAAAGGAAAAGTGTGAAAGGCGAAGACAAATTTTTGAATTAAAAAATGCCGGGGTAAACTCGACACCCCGCCGGGGGGAGCAAACTCAACACTTGAGTCCGATCGACACAATTTCATCTGGAATTTGATTTTTTACCGTCCGAAAATGAAAATACATTGTTTATCGTGTATTTAAAAAGTACAAAGTTCGGAATAAAGTAGCTAGAACAATCATTTTGAAATAACGACGACAAAAATTGTTCAACTTTCAATTATCTTCATCCAAACTGAATGTCTGAAACAAAAATTAATGCAGATAAACTCGCGATCGCGGACGTGCGCGGATACATTTGTCACAAGCCATACGGCGGCTGCATACGACAACAAGCATCGCGTTCGTTACTAGAGGAGAAGCCGAAAAAACGGGGCGTGGTGTTGACTTTGCCCCGGACGTCGCGTTTTTCACTTTTGTCACTTGAAAAACATGACAATTTTTTAAATATCCAAAAACGATTATCGGATTCATACAGAGCGTCAAATTTCCCATGAAAATCACTTACATATATATATATAGGTTCGCAAGAGAGTATAAAGCTCGACGAAAGAGTAGAAATTTTCGAGAGATGAGAAAAATTACTTTTCACCGTCAAAAACGCTTACGTCGCGCTAAAAATAAACACCACAACTAAGAACGTCGTGAAATCCGTCGTTGACAATACCAGAGCACGCACAAAGACGCATTTAGACGCAGTATTAGCAAAGGCAAGTTTCTACGATAGATTTAAATTAGCCAAAAGTCTAGCGTGTCAAGTTGGCCCCTCCCCCCCCCCTTGTCGAGTCAGCCCCGCCGGTCTCCCCTAAATATTTTGCTCGTGCAAAAAATATTAATCGACATAATTAACCGAATATTATATTTTATTTCGTATCAAGCGTATAACAAGTAAAAGATTATCTTGTTCTTTACAAAGCGATTATTTCATCCGTTTATAACTCGATTGTTCACAATTTAAACAAATATAAATATTTGTAATTAATTTTGCATCATCTCGTCAATCATATTAATTTTCCTCGACATTATTACTTATTTGGATCAATTATACATAACAGATGGCACAATAAAATTTACCATTTCCTAAATTCAACGTATCAATAAAATCATATTGTTGTAAATTACACGAATTTGTCAATATTATTAGGCTTGTCTCAAATACGAAATAATTAAATTGAAAACGTGATTGTAAATTATACGTATTTAGTCAGGTTATTAACTTTTAATCCTTGATTCTCGTCGGTGCGTGTTTTAAAATTTAGTTCCGTTTGCATTTCGATATTACTGTGCGCGGATGTGCCGCAAGCTGCAAGCTGCAAGATATCGTGCCTTGTTTCGTTCAATTAAGAAATGCCAAAAACGTTGCACGTTTCTATACGAGTAGTTACTTTTATTTCTCGTTTTTCTCAGGTAAAAAAATTTTCAGTACGAGGAGACTACCCAATAAACACCAGATGACTTTTCGGAGGACCAAAAACTCATCTTTCTCGAGAGCTCTCAAACATTTTCCCAAAGCTGTAAAATTGACATCTTTTTGATACTTTGCACGTAAAAGAGATAACTTTCGCAGAGCACCTTTGAAACATGACTTTTCGTCATTTAGACAAGTCGTCCAATTGGATATCTTTTAGATTCAATCTAAAGTTATCGTAAAAAAAAAGATGACTTTCGGAGCACTTGTTCGAAATGACTTTTCGCGAGACGTTAAAAAGTGTTTTTCAAAGACATCTTTCGTAAGTTATCTCGAAGAAATTTCTGTGTAAGACATCGATCAGAGAACTTTCGTTGGTCAACAAATGCGCAGTTTCCCCCCCCGCGCTTTTCTATCACGCCATATACGCCTTAACAGCTGTCGCATATTATATTCACGAATAACGTTTTTTCTATATATTATACATATATGTGCTTGATAAATATTTCGGTAAGTACATTTTTTAGTAAAATTATTTCAATTATCGACGCATCATCGCGTAAGGCGTGCGCACGAATAATGGACATTGATGCATTCCAATCTGTATACGAATAATTTTTATAATCGTTAATTACCAATCTTACAACAACGTACTTGTATCAATGTCTTGTAATTTTATAATAATTTTATAATTAACAAGCATTTTTTATAAATCGTGTACCGTAATTATAATTTACAGTTAAACATTAAGAACGAAAAACTCGCGTCATCGTCAAGCAGCGCGAGCGCAGACTGATCGTCAGGTGAATTTCATTGTATATATTAATTACTCAAAGTCGTTTTTCAAAACGTTATCGCTCTTCCGTTGCGCGTTTTACACGGCGCGGTGGTCGACAATATATAGAGAACGTATTTAAAGGCTCGGAGACCGAGACCCGCCGCCAAAGAGTGACGAACGCCACTTGAAGCAAGCCAGTCTTACATACTCATAGTCCCAAGATTCATAGAATTAAAGTTTCAGAGAAAAAATGGTAAAGTTGGAAACGCGTTGCTGTTTCAACACCAATAGAGTATACCGACAGGTCAATACATTTCAATGAAAAATGTTTTATAAAGAACTTGCTGGAATTAACCGTTGTTTTTTGACGCTATTTTGGCAAACGTTGAAAATGTCAAAAATTATTCAGATAAATTGAGTAATATAACAGCGTTATACCCCCAATGTGCACCGCAAGAAGGTCGCGCGATCGGATTTCGTACATCATTACGGTCCTGAAAAGGACCGATTTCGTTCTTAATTCATAAAAATTATGTATATTATTAAAAAAAAAAAAAAAAAAAAAAAAAAATCGTACAAAACAATACGATTTTATTCACGAAGCAATCCGTTGGCGGCATCACGAACGACATTGATAAGCCTAGTGTTGAAAGACATTTAATATATATATTTCGTCGACGTTGCGAGCATACTCATCAACGTACCACGGTAATTTAGCTAGGTGTGAATTTGAAAAATAAGGACCTCGAACATCGAGACTGATTCTCGGAATAACGACGCGGCGATTTTGAATAACGAATTCGAGATAAATGCAGAAAGAATGAGAGAACAGTTCCGCGACGGAGACATTCCAATTGGTATACCAGATGGAGGATATCGCGATTTCAGCGACCAACCGCAGCGTTAATCGGCACGCAGCTTTAACAGACATTCATATAAATCAACGTTATTCACGATAAATCAATATAAAGCAACGATAAATCGATATAAAAATATGACAAGCTGAGATAAATCAATATGAAATCAATTACAAGTAAAACTTAATTATTTTAAAGAACAACGTACTATATTTTAACAAATATTTATTAAATTTACGAAATATTTATGGAAAATCACGTTACTATTTTTCTTAATAAATCAAACATTAATTCGAAAGGAGACTACACGCTTCTTCATTTTTAGACTCTGGACGCTCAGTTTTAAGCAAACATCAAGTCCATTCGAAGTCTACGTCAATTTTTCATAAAACGATCAATCGAATTTCAGTTATTTCGTTAGTAAAAGAAACGTTTCCGAAGATGAAATTCGCGAATAGTCGAAATTAAACAACCGTTTATTCAAACGTGGCAAACAGTTACTCAATCATAGTAATGCAAAAACCAGTACATGGAATATTTATATAAATAATTATTTTCTACATTTCACTCGACATATCTGTTATATAATAAATGATTTATTACTTTTCAGGAGACAGTATCTCGTTCCAAACAATATAGTAATTCGATAAAAAATAATTGGCCATTGGTACTACGCGACTGAATTATTTACTTAAAACAAATAAATTTGGTTCGGATCGAACACTTATTTTTCAGCGTATTTCTTGAAAATAATCAAACTTGAGTTTTTATCACACTACTTCAGTACCGTTTCTCAAAATTATTCCAACTATCGATTCGAAGATTTTACCATTTCAGTACTCTTTCTCCAAATTATTGTAACTATCAATTTCAAGATTTTACCATTTCAGTACTCTTTTTCCAAATTATTGTATCAATCAATTCAAGATTTTACCATTTCAGTACTCTTTCTCCAAATTATTGTAACTATCGATTCAAAGATTTTACCATTTCAGTACTCTTTCTCCAAATTATTGTAACTATCGATTCAAAGATTTTCCCATTTCATCACTGTTTCTCCAAATTATTGTAACTATCGATCTCAAGATTTGACCATTTTAGTATTCTTTCTCAAAAATATTGTAACCATTGATTTGAAGAATTTATTATTTCAGTACTCTTTCTCAAAATTATTCTAACTATAGATCTCAAGATTTGACCATTTCAGTTTTCTTTCTCAAAAATATTCCAACTATCGATTCAAAGATTTTATTATTTCAGCACTGTTTCAAAAAATTATTCCAACTATCGATTGGAAGATTTTATTATTTCAGTACTCTTTCTCAAAGTTATCGTAACTATCAATATGAAGATTTTCCAATTTCAGCACTCTTTCTCAAAATTATTCCAACTATCGATTCGAAGATTTTATTATTTCAGTACTCTTTCTCAAAATTATTCTAACTATAGATCTCAAGATTTGACCATTTCAGTATTCTTTCTTTATAATATTGTAACTATCGATTCGAAGATTTGCCCATTTCATGACTCTTTGGCAATTTTTACACACAGAACATTGTCCAGTCGGTGGTTTTCTATATGTAAAAATTAGCAAAGTCACAGAAACTAAAAGAAATAAGCGATCTTCCGAAAGTAGAGATTTCAAGCTTCAAAACCCTTTTTTAAAACTTTTATTTCGTTCATTTTTAACGAAAATACAGCTGCTTCAATTTTCCTACTTTTTACGAAAATTTAAGCGTTCCTCCAATTTTTCGGCGAGGAGCGTACAATCGCTTTACACGTCGATACAATTATATACAATATCGTATCAATTTGTTTCGAACTTGAGATTTGACCTTTTCACCACTGTTTCTAAAAATTATTCCAACTATGGATTCGAAGATTTTCCTATTTCAGCACTCTTTCTCAAAATTATTCCAACCATCGATTCGAAGAAATTCTCATTTCAGTACTCTTTCTCCAAATTATCGTAACTATCGATCTCAAGATTTGACCATTTCAGTTATCTTTCTCAAAAATATATCGTAACTATCGATTTCAAGATTTCACCATTTCAGCACTGTTTCTCAAAATGATTGTAAATGAAAATTATCAAGCTCTAAAATTATACTACACACGTATGTAAACAGAATACTCAATTAAAAATTTATTTACAAATTTAAATGTAAATAAGAAATATTAAAAATCACTTTGAAAAATAATTTAAGACTCAATATCCTAAATTATTACAGTTATTCAATAAGATTTTAAGCCGACAAAGCAAACGTTAAACCTTGAAAGTTTAAAAAATAATATTCTCTTAACAAATGTGAACAATAGATTCTCCAACAGTTTTATTAATATTTTTATCACTTGTATCAACTTTGTTAAAATTTCATTCAAATTAAACAATTATCAATATACTTTTTTTACGTACTACAACTCTGATTGAGTATAGAACATTACATAAAAAATAAATAGTAAATAGTTTTTATACCAAGTCCTCTTTTACATTATTTCATAAGTAAAAAGATTTATAATCCGTTATTATTGACGCTCGATTGAAAAAAATTTGTCAAGACAATAGCGCGTTATACATAGGGTAATATATTATATTATTGCTTTGAAAGAAATAAAATTGAAATAATTTTTTCACAAACAAAAAAAAGGTATCGTACGACGTAAAAACATGAAGTATGTGACAATTAAACTGTGGAAAAATTGTTGAGAATATTATGGAAAAGTCACCATTCTACACACGTATAAATGAGAAATCCTGCAAATAAATCGACGAGAAATTAGCGCTTCTATTATACATACATTAGGGTTCTATTATACAGCTTAATCTTAACGAGACTATACGCAACGTACAAAAATATTCTTTAGATTAGACGGTACTGCCAAACTTTTCATTTCAAATCAAGCTGTATACGATTCAGCAGCAGCATCAGCAGCAGCAGCAGCAGCAATGTTAATTTAGTTGCTATGGAAAGTTTGTTATCGTAAAAGAATATCGACGCGTTATACTCGTGTAACCTGTCTTATCAGATCAATTATTAGGTCTCGTTACAAGAAACATAAACAGATAAAGATTCATATACGTGAGTTAAATAAATAAATTTTTAAATCAATGTTTCAACTATAATATGTATATGCAATGTATATATATACAGGGTGTATCATTTTAAGTGATTCAGCTGAATATCTCTTAAAGTAAAAGAGATTGGAAAAATTGTTTCAGACAAAAGTTGTTTGGTTCGAAGGGGGACATAAGATGGTGTCATTGGTTTGACCATGGATGGTCGTTTAAAACTCACGTAAACGACACCTTTAATTTCTTAAATGGAAACCCCTATTTTTCAATGCATATTCTTGTAGCTAATCTCGAGAACTTTTCAAAACAATATAATTAAGTATTTTTTCGTTAAAAACTTTTGGAATTATAAGGCTTGAAAGTTCTAGTACTTTGACATAAAATACAAAATATCTTGTAAAACATTAATTTTTCGGTAATGTTACCTTAATACTTTTATGCACAGAATAATGAGACGAATCAATTGGTATGAAAAAAAGGCATAGTTCGTTTAAGAAAAAATATGTAATTTGCAACACGCATCTGCATACTTTTTCTTGAAAGCAACCATGTCTTTTTTTCAGACCAATTGATTCGTCTCATTATTCTGTGCATAAAAGTATTAAGGTAACATTACCGAAAAATTAATGTTTTACAAGGTATTTTGTATTTTATGTCAAAATACTAGAACTTTCAAGCCTCATAATTCCAAAAGTTTTTAACGAAAAAATACTTAATTATATTGTTTTGAAAAGCTGGCGAGATTAGCTACAAGAATATGTATTGAAAAATAGGGGTTTCCATTTTGAGAAATTAAAGGTGTCGTTCACGTGAGCTTTAAACGACCATCCATGGTCAAACTAACGACACCGTCTTACGTCCCCCCCCCTTTGAACCAAACAACTTTTGTCCGAAACAATTTTTCCAATCTCTTTTACTTTAAAAGATATTCAGCTGAATCGCTTAAAATGATACACCCTGTATATATATATATAGTCCGGTCAAAGTAGACATTCAAGGTTACAATAATTCCGATAGAGCTGAAAATTCGTACGAATGTTCGGAACATCGTTATAAACGAACTGTGAAAAGTCCCCATACATCCCGTGCCTGAAAAAAATTTTATTCAAGGTCAAAGGTGGCAAAAATGGGTTTTTTGTGTTTTTCAGCCGAATGGTAAGTTTTATCATAAAAATAGCTTGGACAATAATTGTAGATCGTGCAATTATCTATAATAATTGTCTCTATACTTTTTTCCGTAAGAGTCACCGTTTCCGAGATATAATTATTCAAAAAGTTGAAAAAAAGACGGGACTTTTGATAATATTAATTTATTTAAAAAAGTGTGCAAGTTGAAACTTGCACATTGCTTCCTCATAGTTATTAAGTGTGCAAGTTGAAACTTGCACATTGCTTTCTTAGAGTTCTTAAGTGTGCAAGTAGAAACTTGCACATTGCTTTCTTAGAGTTTGTTAAGTGTGCAAGTTGAAACTTGTACATTGCTTACTTAGAGTTATTAAGTGTGCAAGTTGAAACTTGGACATTGCTTCCTTAGAGTTCTCAAGTGTGGGTACATAATTATGTATACAGGCTCCTAAAGAGTTGAGTGTGCGAGTAGAAACCTGCACATTGCTTCATTAGAGTTTTTAAGTGTTTGAAGTAGAAACCTTCGCACACAAAGCTTCCTCTATGAGGAAGCATTAATTTTTTTCAATGTATAATTTTCAGTATTTATTTGTTTTGGCTTCCTCATAGAGGAAGCTTTGTGTGCGAAGGTTTCTACTTAAACGATCTAATATATATATACATTTGTTTCTTCATTCTTTTCCACCTCTATTTCATATATAATTCATTAAAATTTGGTTGATCAGATCTAGTTTTATTATAAAGCTTCTATATATGTACGAATTCTCAGAAATAAAAGAAATGGGTAACCCCTGTAATATTAACAATTTTTAATAATTCACCCATCTCTTTCCAAGGGGAAAAAAATGTCTGTATGTATGTATGTGCACAATTTACTAAAAAATCCATAACTTCAAAACTAATCAATTGAATTTAAATTTTAAATATATGAAATAGGGGTAGAAAAGACTGAGTAATTTAATAGAATTATTAAAAATAGTTAATATTACAGGGGTTACCCATTTCTTTTAAAAAAATGTACGTGCCAAAACATTTTTTTAAAAGAAATGGGTAACCCCTGTAATATTAACTATTTTTAATAATTCTATTAAATTACTCAGTCTTTTTTACCCCTATTTCATATATTTAAAATTTAAATTCGGTTGATTAGTTTTGAAGTTATGGATTTTTTAGTAAATTGTGCACATACATACATACATACAGACATTTTTTTTTAAGCAATATTTTGACGTTTTACAACAATCTGAAGATATTAACGTCAAAAACTATAAAACCAATCTTTTCTTTAGTTTTTCCTACCCCTATTTCATATATAATTAATTTAAATTTGGTTGATTAAACCCAAGATTATACGCAATCAAAAGTTAATATACGAATTTACGAAAACAAAGCTTCCTCTATGAGGAAGCAACAAAACGATGTTCTTCATAATATGCATAAGTACGCCGCGTATTGCATACATCACTGCGCGGGGAGCTGTAACACAAGTTTCAACTTTTTGAACGATTATATCTCGGAATCGGTGACTCTTACGGAAAAAAGTATAGAGACAATTATTATAGATAATTGCACGATCTACAATTATTGTCCAAGCTATTTTTATGATAAAACTTACCATTCGGCTGAAAAACACAAAAAACCTATTTTTGCCACCTTTGACCTTGAATAAAATTTTTTCCAGGCACGGAATGTATGGGGACTTTTCACAGTTCATTTATAACGGTGTTCCGAACATTCGTACGAATTTTCAGCTTTATCGGAATTATTGTAACCTTACCCCTATTTTTTGGGCTAATTTGACCGGACTAATATGTATGTATGTGTATATATATATATATATATATATATATATATATATATATATATATATATATATATACAGGGTGTATCATTTTAAGCGATTCAGCTGAATATCTCTTAAAGTAAAAGAGATTGGAAAAATTGTTTCGGACAAAAGTTGTTTGGTTCAAAGGGGGGGGGGACGTAAGACGGTGTCGTTAGTTTGACCATGGATGGTCGTTTAAAGCTCACGTGAACGACACCTTTAATTTCTCAAAATGGAAACCCCTATTTTTCAATACATATTCTTGTAGCTAATCTCGCCAGCTTTTCAAAACAATATAATTAAGTATTTTTTCATTGAGAACTTTTAGAATTATAAGGCTTGAAAGTTGTACTATTTTGACATAAAATACAAAATATCTTGTATAAAACATTAAGTTTTCGGTAACGCGCGCGTTACCTTAATACTTTTATGCGCGGAACAATGAGACGAATCACGTGGTATGAAAAAAAGACATAGTTGCTTTTAAGAAAAAGTATGCAGACGCGTGTTGCAAATTACATATTTTTTCTTAAACGAACTATGCCTTTTTTTCATACCAATTGATTCGTCTCATTATTCTGTGCATAAAAGTATTAAGGTAACATTACCGAAAAATTAATGTTTTACAAGATATTTTGTATTTCATGTCAAAATACTAGAACTTTCAAGCCTCACACAATTCCAAAAGTTCTCAACGAATAAATACTTTATTACAGTGTTTTAAAAAGCTCTCGAAATTAGCTACAAGAATATGTATTGGAAAATTATGGGTTTCCATTTTGAGAAATTAAAGGTGTCGTTCACGTATATAAGCTTTAAACGACTATTCATGGTCAAACCAATGTGACACCGTCTTACGTCCCCCTTGGATTTTATTTTAATTTTAAATGTGCAATTAAATATAATATTATTTAATTTTTAAATTTCATTTCAAAATTTTATTTTTTATTTTAAAAATTATTCATACGGATTATTTTTTTCAACTATTCGTACCGTTTTTAAAATAAAAATCAACTTTTGAAATTAAATTACCGCTATCTATAATTGCTATATGTGGCATATTATTCACGCACAGGTAGGTAATACGCCACTTTGCTCAACTTTTGTATTTCTTTCTTTTTAATAGAAAACAATCGAAATATTTTATTAAAACCATATATGAATAACAGGTAAAAAAAAGGAAAAGGAAAACCAATACGCAAAGATACTTGAAAAAGAAAAAAAAATAGGAAAAAATCAAATATTTCTTAAACGTGGCATATCCCCCCCCCCCCCGAGTTACCCTACATATATAATCACATACGGCTGCGAGCGTCTCGATCGATCGTTATCGAAAACTTTTTCATTCGTGATTCTATAAAGGAAATGCTTCGAACGAAAGTTGGTTGATTCGAAAGGGGGGACATGTGACATTCCAATGTGAGACGCGTCATACGTGTTATCATTTTCGAGAAATTTTCAAGGAGACGAATTTCTTTAACGGAACTTGATTTTTTCTTCGAAACAACAGTCGCGTACGTCTCGTCGTATCGAGACGTATCACAAACACTATATGACAAAGCACTCTTTCTTTAAGAATTTCCCGGGATATTAAAAATTTTATTACAGATAATATTTTTAATATAAAATATGAAAAATATCTCGTAAAGTATTCTCATTTTTGTTCCAACGTAGAATAACGAAAACAAAAGAAAGTTATTTTAAAAAAATTAATCGCATTTCGCAAGACGCACATATATAACATTTAGCACAATTTGCAAACGTTGAAATTGTTATTATTCCTTTCGTTATTCCACGTACAGAAATATGAAGGCAAAGTTATGGAAAAATGAATTATACTTGGTAAAATATTTCATTGTTAAAAGTAGCGTAACAAAATTTTAAATATCAAAAAATTTTTAATAAAACAGGGCTTTATTACAGCGTTTTGAAAACGTCTCGACGAGACGTATAACTTTTACCCTAAAGAAAAAATCAAGTTTTATTAAAAAAATTTATCTTTTTTACATTTTCTTGAAAACGACGACACGTATAACACGACTCACATTGGAATCATACGTCCCCCTTTAAGCCGAACAACTTTTGTCCGAAGCATTTCTTTCTAGAATCACGAATAAAAGTTTTTGGGGGTGATTTATTACAACGGGACACCCTGTGTGTGTGTATATATATATTTGGTATATGTAATTTTGGATCGTTAAACGCAATATAAATATGACAATAAATAGCCTTATATTACTTATTTACTATAAAATTGACGTTTGTAATTATTTATTTATTTTTTCCAACAGTTTAAACTAATTTACAAATCTGAAAAAATACTATTTCATCGAAAACTTGCCTTCCATCAAAACTTGTATAAAAGTGCTCGGTTAATTTTTGTATCTTTATCTTTCAGAAATACAGTCAAATAAGCCGCTTAAACTACTCGTTTTATTTATACATCCATAAACAGGATGTTCCATTACGAGCAACCTCGCGGGCCAACCAAATATGTTTCAAGTACAGTCAAATAAGCCGCTTAAACTACTCGTTTTATTTATATACATCCATAAACAGGATGTTCCATTACGAGCAACCTCGCGGGCCAACCAAATATGTTTCAAGTACAGTCAAATAAGCCGCTTAAACTACTCGTTTTATTTATATACATCCATAAACAGGATGTTCCATTACGAGCAACCTCGGGCAACCAAATATGTTTCAAGTACAGTCAAATAAGCCGCTTAAACTACTCGTTTTATTTATACATCCATAAACAGGATGTTCCATTACGAGCAACCTCGCGGGCCAACCAAATATGTTTCAAGTACAGTCAAATAAGCCGCTTAAACTACTCGTTTTATTTATATACATCCATAAACAGGATGTTCCATTACGAGCAACCTCGGGCAACCAAATATGTTTCAAGTACAGTCAAATAAGCCGCTTAAACTACTCGTTTTATTTATATACATCCATAAACAGGATGTTCCATTACGAGCAACCTCGCGGGCCAACCAAATATGTTTCAACTTAATACGTCAATTATTTCGATATCAGTACAATCGGTGGTTGTTGATGTTTCTTTGGTAATGTATTTTTTTTTAGGGTGTTTAATATGGAATTTTTGTTTCAAGTATCATTTAATTTTTACGGTTTGCGAAGGACCGTCCAAAAATGTGTCAACGTTACGTTGTTACGTTTAAGAGAAAAAAAAAAGAGAAATAAATCAGCGGTCAAACAATCGTATCGTGATTTTTGTTAAATAACGTTACAGAATCGAGCGACAACTTTTCGCGCGAGGATGAAGATGACCTAAACACGATTGCGACAAATACGACGAAGAAGAAGAAGAAGAAGAAAAAGATTTTTAGTCTTTTTTATTTATTTATTTTTTACGACGACGATTCAATGCTATTTTTCATTTCTTTTTCCGTTTCGATTGTACAATAAATGACGGTAAAAAAAAAAAATTTCGACTCGAGTTCACGACGTACTTTTAATTATTTATTCGAGTAAGGAAAAGACAATGACAACTAAATGAGTTGTCAGTAAATCGTCAACGGTACGCGTTTGAAGAAGGGAAAAATTCACAAGTCGCAAACTGGAATTTGAAATATTTTTTGATAAAATGTTATAAATTCATCGGGACTCGTTTTAATTTTTATCGTCTTTTCATTACTCAACCGAGCAATTAAAAGTACATGGTAAACTGAAGTCGAAATCTTTTTTTACCGTCATTTATTATATAATCGAAACGAAAAAATATAATAAATGAAAAATAGCATCGAATCATCGTCGTAAAAAATTAATAAAAAAAAACTAGGAATCTTTTTCTTCTTCTTCTTCTTCATCCCTGTATTTGTCACAATCATTTATAGGTCATCATCTTCATCCTCAGCAAAAGGTCGTTGCTCGATTCTGTAACATTATTCAACAATCGCGATACGATTGTTCGACTACTTTATTTTCTTTCTTTTCATCTCTTTTGGGCGGCCATACCGCTTACGAGCGACCCACATTTTGTCGGTCAATTATTTCAATAGTCATATATGTAGATGATATCTAACAAGTATGGCGCAAAATGACCGACGTACCGAAATGACTTGAAAAACAAATTTATTTCGCACAAGTGGGGGGGTGGCTGTACCCCACCCAAAGCAACCTACTTTTTTGGGTCAGTCCACGCGAAGCTTTTATCATCGAACGACATAGTAAATCACCGCAAAAAGTTGAACAAGTATCGAAATTATCACGAAAAAATTGAGCTAGCACCAGTTTTTGTCTAAATTATTCTATCGATTTCAAGATTTTACCATTTTTATACCACCGTTTGTACAAAGTATCGCGCGCGCGACTGTCGACTTTGAAAGATTTTACGACGTACGAAATGGCGAACGACAAATATCACGCAAAGTATAAAATTACCTGCCGTTTACCTGGTTGTGGAAGCTTCTCTTGCTTAATTTTTTTCAAAATCTCCTTGACGTCTCTCTCTCTCTCTCTCTCTCTCTCTCTCTCTCTCTCTTTCTCTCTCTCTGGATCTCTCTGAATCTCCTTCACGTTGTTTTATCTGTATGCGGTACCAAGCGGCAGGGCGATGAAGGCACTCTCGATCCCCGTTCGCGTTGAACCCGGTGCTGGACCGCGCACTCGCTCTCGGCACGATCTTACGTACTGCACACACACACACGAAAAAACACCGTTAATATAATTAACATCCACAGATTTCCAATTATACTTACCCTTATCGCAGCTCGCGTAGAACCGTATACGTGTGATGAACTCGATGCAGAGAAACGCCAGATACGCACAAGTGAATATCGAATAATCTCGATCGCTGTGACGTAGCATACACTCTGTGTAATCCACGTATACCGTTCAAACGTATAGACATGGTTCGCTAACCAACATGAAGATGGCGCCCTCGCTGCGATGCGTTTCCGAACGCTTCGCGCGTGCAGCGCCTTTAGGAGAGAGAGAGAGAGAGAGAGAGACAGACAGACAGACACGGCGTATGTACGCAGCGTCAATCGCTATTATTATTTAAAAGCACTATTTCCACGGTAACTTTATTATTATCGTTATTTGTATATTCATTCGACAAGTTTGCATAAGAATTTATCAGTCTCTTCCGCCAAGAGACGACTCCGTAGACGCGCGGGATGACACGCCGCACGCGGCATCAGAGCGCGCGCGTTGACCAATCACAAATTTTCAATTCGCCGCAGGCGATTCGCGGCAGCCTTACGATTGGTCCACGCACCACTCCGTCGCACGCGGCGTTTCCCCTCGTTTACGGCGAGATATCTCAAAGCCAATCGCGCGCGCACACAAACGTGCGTAGCTCGTAGCATTAGCGTAACGTAAGACCGGCTAAACCAATGAGCATCCGGCATACAGTCGCGCCGTATCGATGTCGACGTAACCACGCTCGTCGGTCGAGCGCGGTCTTACACACGCCTACGCTTATGCAGATGCAGCCTATGTGCCACGCGTTTGTTGCGCGACTGCCTTAAGGAGGGTGGGGGGGGGGGGACCAACGAGGATCGAATTTTCTACTTTGCGCGTAACACGTGACCACGTTCGGAATCTCGTGCGACTCGGTGCAAGAAGAAGCGTATAGAAGCGAATCGAATCATCCATATCGCATCCATCGCGAGTGAAGAAACAACGGCGGCTCAATTGGCGAGATAGAAATATACGCGTATATCGCATCACCAACACGCAACGATGGACGATAATTCAAAATTGGATCGTGCCGAAAGCGTAACGGTATCGGACGGTAAGCTGCCTGTGTGATTTTACGTTTTTGCATCGATATATTCGCATATTCGTTTTGCGCATCTCGCGAACGAAAACTTGACGGGGCTGAATTACGCGTCTGTCTCTTGTACTACTGTGTCTCATCTCTCTCTCTCTCTCTCTCTGTCCTTTCGCTCAGATTGCCCGCTACGTTTGGAAATGATGATTGACGGCGTACCGATACGAAAATTATTCGTCACCAATTTGGCTCGGGAGGTTCGTATCTCTTTCTGGTCTTTGTTTCTCTCAATTTTTATGCCACAAATCTCACACACACACATATATATATATATAATTCCATTACATTTGTCCGGCGACTATCCGGCGCGTCCATCTCTCTCTCTCTCTCTCTCTCTCTCTCTCTCTCTCTCTCTCGGTTTGTCTGACAAACATTATTTATTCCAGACAAATAAAAACCATATACGCACGTTCTTTTCGACGTACGGACACGTCCACGCTTGCCGTTTCGTTTACCGAAATCAGGGTATAAACAACTGTGCGTTCGTCACGTTTACCAAAGCGGCAGATGCAGCGACGTAAGTTTCAAAATTAAGGAGGCTACACTGTGCTATATACGCTACTCGAATTCATCGAGACCAACGAGAGATACGGTTGTGTTTGTGTAAGCCATTGATAATTGTTTGTCGCAGAGCGATGCGAGACGGGATTGAGAAGCGCATAACGTTGCACGACAGACGTTTAAAGGTGAGGCCCGCGTATTCATGGTATCAACCTGACAGTGCGGACCAGACGTTCATGTACGCGACGGTGGGAAATAATGACGACTACGACGACGACGGGGACTACTCGACCACCGAAACTGGCGAAACACCACAGCTCAGCACGGAACAATACGTTCACAACGATCGTCTGACGAACGACATCGAAAATGTATCGATTCATATGCTCAACGACCATTGCTTGAAACATATCTTGCAGTTTTTGCCAATCGTACATAGAGTACGCATAGAGATAGGCGAGTATATATATATATAGATGTTATTCATGGGGCGCGTGGCGCGTCCAACATTTTCTACATATCGCGACCTCGTTGACATTATATTATCCCCCTGCTCTATATTAATTTACAGTTTGCAAGCGCTGGAGACGCGTAGTCAACAATTCGTGGCACACCACCGAGACGTTGGATCTCTCGCCATCTACGTGGGGTATCGCGCACACCCATACCATCCCTATGGTCGTACTTCGCAAAATATTGCTGAAATGTGGCAAATTCTTAACGCGAATAAATCTCAACGACCCGAATAATTGTCTGACCGAAGACACGTTGAACGTTATCGGTCAACTTTGTCCCAATCTCACGAATATCGACGTTACCGGGCTTACATCAGTTGCCGCGTCGGACATACGTGCGTTGGCGAAACATTGCAGGAACATAACCGAGCTTCATTTAGGATCGGTTACGTCGAAATGCGACAGCGAGTTGAATCGTCTGTTTGCGCTCAACGAAAAATTAAGACATCTCGCGATAACGGTAAATTGCATTTCGGGCAAATGCTTATCGTTTTTACCAGCGCAAACTATGCGTACAATTATATTGGACCGTTGCTACTGTCTCGGGGACGCTCACCTTTCAACGGTAAATATATAGATATTGTTGTTCACTCATCACTTTTATAACTTTTCGATCGGTGCGCGACACATCGATCCGTGTGATACATCGTTGTCACACACGTCTCTCTCTCTCTCTGTTACAGGCACTGAAGAATCTCAAAAATTTGAAACATCTAGCGATCGTTAAATGTCCCCGTATAGCTGAAAGCACGTTCCAAGTCGTCGGTCAGTATTGCAAAACTCTGACAACGTTGGAGCTCAACGGAAACTTTCCTTTGGCACAAACGACGGATATGTCGTATTTCAATCAACTTGTCGATCTGCAAGTTTTAAAAATCACGCACAATCCTAAGGTGTCGGACCGTTTCTTCATCGGTTTGGTACAACATTGTCAGCAGCTTACCAACGTAGACATTACGGGTAAATTACAATTGCGCGCGCGTGTGTGTGTGTGTGTCTGTTTGCGTATATATATATATATATATATATATATATATATATATATATATGTATATTTGCCACTTTTTTTATCCTATTTGAAAATTACTCTTTTACATCCAACAGGTTGCCACTACGTGACCGATGTCGGATTAACGGCTATCGCCTCGTTGGCGAGACTCGACAAATTAGTCGTCAGTTATACGCGTTTGCTTACCGACGACGGCTTGAAAAACGTGCGTGGCCTAAAAGAATTAGAGTGCCGAAGATGTCTATTCAGCGATCGGGCCGTGACAACGCTCATCCGATCCTCGCCTGAATTACGATTGTTGGATATCTTTGGATGTAGGAATATCACCGACTCCACTCTTGAGGTTGCCAAACACGTTTGTAGCGGTCGAACCAACAACGTGACGTTGAACGTGATCTGTGGAGGAACGGGCGGAATTATCGACAAGAAAGTAATAGGTCGAGAGAAAGTGCCCGCGCTGTTAAATTTATATTCATACAGTCTTAACCCCAAGTAAAATTGCGTATCGATTTTGCGGGGCATCAACGCCGCCGCCGCCGCCGCCGCCGCCGCCGCCGCCGGCCGGCATGCTTCGACCTCTCTTTTACGCGCCGCATAAAGCCCCGGCGTCAGACCGTCGGCCGTTTTACCTGGGCCTCGGCCGAACGTGCGATCGTGGATTATTTTCTTTCGTTTTTTTTTTTTTTGCCACAACGGTCGCGGATGACGTACAAGTTAAATTGTTACGCAAGTAACGCAAGACAGAGAGAGAGAGAGAGAGAGAGAGAGAGAGAGCGACGAACGTAGATATTTATTTTTGCGACAATTTTACAGGGTAGACGTATCGCGGAACAAGATTTCGCGATTCGTCCAACGCGGGCGATGTTCGTTCAGCGTGTGATCGAGAGACGAGTGTTTTATTTCTTACGGTATTGCGATTTTTTTTTTTTTATTTCCTTTATTACAAATTTACAGACACGCCGTCGAATCGAGCACAAAATGTACAAATTACACGTCAAGCGACGTTCGTTGCAATGTTTTTTAACGCGCGGAGATATTTAATATTTTGTAATTTTATACTCGTTTGTTTTCTCTCTCCTCCGCCCCCTTGTTTCCGTCTCTTTTTTTTTTTTTTTTCCTTTCATTTATCCCCGGAGGATCATCGTACGCTCGCTATACCATATTGGCACATAAACGCATAAACGCATTTTTTTGAATTACCGAAAACAAATTGCACATCAGCCGTATACAATCGTGTGCGTATAATATATCGCACGCGCGGTAAATAATACAATGTAATTGAACGTAATCACGAATACGTTGAAATATTTCAAATGTGTTGAGCAAGTTAAATCTAAAATGTACGTATAATACATTGTACTACGCGGTGTAGTAATCTTTCGTTGGATCAATAAACACAAATTATCTATTCAATTTTATTAGGAAAGAGAATTGACTCTTTTTAGATTATCTTTCCGATTCTTTGACTGTATAATTAACGAATTCGTGATATTTTCAACTTTTAAACAACGAGACAAATTATATTTTTAATTCGTTTAAATATATTACAACTCGATATCGTTACACAAGTTAATTCGTGGAATAATTAACGTTCCGTTAACTTTTGTGGTCGGTATTATTTAAATATCTATTTTCGTTCGACAGACACTGCTGCTCTCAAGTGTGCGAAAGGCATATAGCGGCGATAAGCGCGGACCCGCACGATATTTTATACTTTTTACCGCGTTTGAGTCCGCGCGCGAGCCGCATTACCGCGTATATGGGGTGCGTACAAAAGTAGTATCGGAGAGATATATATTTTTGTATCAAAACGATATAAATTTCGTTTCCGCTGCGAGATCTCGTTGTACGAACACGTTGATTAATTAAGATTTTAGTCGTAGCCACACGGTATATTTGTGAATATTTTATATCTTTTGTCAAATATATATTTTTTATACATCTCTTATATATGGTTTTGTGTATCTTTAGTACCTATATATCGATTTTTATTACGTCAAGTACGTACGCGATAATTAAGTGCTGATAAAAATAAAGAAAATTTATGATCGCCTTATGGAAAATAGCGACAATGGATTCTTATATAGGTATGATTATTGCTTTTATCGCATATATTGTTATTTCGGACACTCGATATACCTAAATTATTTAAATTTACTCGCAACAATGGTTTTTTTGATATTTTTGCACATCCATTTGCGATCGGTTCGACGTAGGAGATAAGCTACACAGCTCAGAGAGCCGTTGTTAATAGGAGGGTCACGCACGAGCGCTAAAAATTTTACGTGGCCGATCAATTTATATCTCGGCCCCAAGGGGTGAACAAGCGCAAAAACTGTAATGCGTAAATTTAAAGAAAACAGTATAGGTTTTCAAACGTAAAATTATGGCGCGCCATCGATGGCGCAGGGCATATCCAGAATCGAAGCACCTACGCGCGAAACGCAGCAGATTACGTAAATCGAAAGGGATACCGCCGCCGTTCTCGCTCCAGCTTGAGGTATATTTGAAACATCAAAGTATTTATAACAGAAATTTTATAGTTATATACATTGGTTTATCATTCACGGTCTTGTATTATATACATTACCGTGGCGTTATATCGTTTATCGTTATATTTTCAATTTTTAATTATAGGTTGTGCGTGACCATAGAGCGTTTATCACTCATCGCTACGTGGGTCGCGTCCCGGGTCTGTCCAGCATGACCGGAGAATATTTAGGCACACGGAAGTGGCAACATATTATTTCAACGACGAAGAAAAATTTCCATCCGACGGCCACTCGCGCTAGGAGATTCCGCTTATGTATTACCACCAACATCATATTGCCAACACCATTATTAAAGATAACGGACATTTGCGAAAATGCCGCACAAAGATATTATATATAATTTCTGCCAATCTTTGCCGCACGGGTATACGCAGTGTAGTTGAAAGATGTTTCGGTTTATTAAAAGGCAGAATGAGGAGTTTAACGTATATATATATATATATATATACTTTGCCTATGTTCGGAGTTGATCTCACGTCTGAATGTAACAGAGAGCATGTCGCGTCATTCTTATATATACGTGCGTTCCAAAAAAAGATGAACTCTTAACAATACCATCGCAGTGACGTCAGGTGTCGCGATATACAAAATCACCATACTATATAATGAAAGCGTAGCAAATAACAATGCGATTCATAAACGAAATATGATTACGAACATGTTGGAAAGAAAACGCGCGCGCAATCTCACTTTGTAGAAACGTACTATATTTTTAATCGTTATATCAACAAAAGATACGCAATACAAGGCTATACGCGGTACGATAAAAGTTACACATATCGTTTATATAAATTTTATCGTTGCGTGTATTTTAAACGACGTAAAATTAAAGAAACGTACGAAAAATAATTGAAATAAAAATATCTTACAGAGTACAGAGTTAACAAACCCACATCGCTCATATTTTGTACTACCTTGGAAATCTTATGAGAAAAATATAGTAAAAAGTCAAAACAAAGTATATATAATTTTAATACCTATACGTGTATTTTAAACGACACGAAATTAAAGAAACGTACGAAAAATAACTCGAATAGAAATGTCTTACGGTACACAGGTTGACAAACATATCACTCATATTTCGTACTACCTTTGAAACGTTATGTAAGAAAAAAATTGTGTAAACTCAAAATCAATGTCGCATATATATGTTAATAAAGAGATCTCTATGCAAACGACGACAAGTATATCACAGTCTTTTGAGACAAAAATAAGATTATTATACGTACATTAGTTTTTATCTATAAAGAAATATAAAGCAAATGTAGCACGTTTAAGTAAAAAAAAGGTTTCCTATTCTTATTTCTTATTCCAAGTATCGCGCAACAGCGTCGATCAAATTTTCTTCCACAGCCATTCCATCATCGTGTGACGTCTTTTACTTTCTCGCTCTTCCTTTTGCTTTATTCTTTTTTCCAAAAGTTGTTTCACAGATGTTTTCCTAGTTTTCGTACTCTTTTCAGGTAGATTATTTTCCTTATCTCGGCATCAAACTCATCATCATTATATATGGAAACTGCGTGTGACCAAGTTGCAGAAAATTCTTCCGTATCTATATATTTTTTATCGACAGACCAGTCGACGAAGCGAGTGCTACTCACGCAGGCTTACACCAGGCTTATTTTCTTGAAAATATGTCATCCATAATCTATAAAAGGAAATTGTATATATATATATTTGTCATAAAATTTTTGTAAATCCGTTATTTATAATTCGGAATAGAATTCGTATACCACGTTGTCGATAAGATGACGAACAAGTTCACGATCGCTCTCTTTATCGCAGCCTTATCTCTCGCTTGTTTCTTCTCATTTTCTTCTTACGTTCTCGACGATTCTTGCGGTGGCGCGCGTCTCCGCGAAGACGTTCGCGATTCCCTTTCCGCCGTTCCTCGCAAAGATGCGCGTCGCACGTTATACCGTGTCATCAGTATCAGGTAAATTATTAAAGCCAATATAGTATCCTAAAAGATATCGTTCGTTAATTCGGGGAGATATAAATAACGGTACACATTTTCGCGCAAACATATATGTGCGGTCGGTATATAAAGTAAGCTAGTTTATATAATCACTCTCAAAGTAGAGCGATCTTTTTTCACGGCGAGTTTCTTCGCAATCTCCAACGTGGTCGAAAGATTTCGATGGGGCAACTATATCCTGTCCTTGGTACGCGCTTGTACCAAGCACACGGCTAATCTGGATAATATACATATAGCTCAACTTGACAATCATTTTTCAACAAATTAGGGAGTCTCTTAAGAATATCACAGGTGGCAAAATATGGCAACAATGCTGCGGGCTATGTCTCCTCCAATTCACCGAAACAACGCAACGTTCCAGTTGCGTATACGTATTCATTCTTATATATACGAAACGTTATCGCGTGCTTCGTCACATTTTCAGATTCATATATACCTCGCCCTAACTCGTTTAAAAGTTTTCACTAGAAAATGTTCCGTTCTCGCGTGCATTCGCGTAAGCCTGCGCATCCGGTATAGCGAGAAAGAGGAGGCGCAGCGGCGCTTTGCGTCAGAAGCAGACAAACACAGCTTTACTTAATTCCATCTCACGCGCGCATTGGTTGCATATTTCCAAGCATTCCTGCAGTATGTACATCAGCTCAGCCTGATAAGAAAGTCCTAGTAAAACAAGGAGATTTTAATTCCCCGTGTTGCAAATTGTATATAGTTGAAAAATATTCGACTTACAGCCTTCTCACACTGTTAAAACGGTCTTTCTGGAAGGTAACGCGCGCGCGCGCGCCTGTCGTTTCCGTCGTAATACCGCAGATAGCCCCCCCCCCCCAGTCATTTTAGACGAAAATATGGCTTCTGTGCAAAAAAATTTGTAACCACTTCTTTTCCTTTTTAATCGCTTTATTTCCTTGTTTTAAATAACATATTAAAAATCGAGAACAATACTTTGGGGGTGTGCTGAAAAAAAGTTGTTCGAGATCAAAGGTCACGATGATCAGTTTTTTGCGAAAATCTCGTTTCGTATGGCTCGCAGGTCAATTAAGGTGGTTACGAAAAAGAAATATCATGAAATTCTCTACGAGAATGGTTCTATTCATTTTTCACGCGCGACGAACCGTTGGCGAAATACTAAGTGACGAATGCGTGTACGTCGGCTTCACAGTAATAATAAATATTTTTACCATATTTATCTATTAATTTCGTTTGGATCGTCACATCCGCAGAGGCATCTCTCCAAGCGAATCTCTCGCAGCTCTGCTAACGTGAATTGGCAATCATCGCGTGATTTTCGACGTAATAAAATATTTTTTCCATTTTCTTGGCGATTCGTATGTCGATTGGTAGGCCTATCTCGCTGCTCGTTGGATGTTTTAAAAATTGTGCATAATAATTTTTATAATATTTAGCTTTTACAGCTCTTAAATCAAACACGAAGTTAACGCGATCTTTCGCACTATTCCGCTCTGAATCGGTCACCGCACGCGCGTATTCGCTGTTTCAATAATAGCGTCTTGAAATTGATTCGTACTCACATAACTTACAATCGATGTATACGTTGTTGTATTTTTTTCCCATCAAGCGCTTCGTCGGCTGGTTCGGCACGAAACAAACACAATTTTTCAAAATTGAAGGAGCTCGACATCGATCGTCTCATTCGCGGAGAACATTAATTGAGACGTATACCAGGGCTCTCGTAGATGCATCGCCTTTTATACGCTTCAATACCGGTTTTTATCAACGTACAGTCTATATTTGCGATCAACACATTCGGCATTTTTACTAACGTTAATTCCGCGACTGCGCACGCGAGGTGTCCAATATAGATCAATTCACACGTTAGCAGAGCTGCGAGATTCGCTCGGAGAGATGCCTCTGCGGATATGACGATCCAAACAAAATTAATAAAAAAATATGGTAAAAATATTATTATTACCGCGAAGCCAAATAAAATGACGACAATATGTTTTCGCGATACTCAAACCCGGTTATACCGACCGATGCTCGGTACCGAAAAGAAACGCGCCTTTTGTATCTTATCTCAAAGGTGCGGTGGGCGGAAATGGATGCGCAACAACGCTCGACGTACACGCATTCGTCACTTTGTATTTCGCCAACGGTTCGTCGCGCGTGAAAAATGAATAGAACCATTCTCGTAGAGAATTTCATAATCTTTCTTTTACCGTAACAACCTTGATTGACCTCCGAGCCATACGAAACGAGATTTTCGCAAAAAAACTGATCATCGTGACCTTTGATCTGGAATAACTTTTTCAGCACACCCCCAAAGTATTGTTCTCGATTTTTAATATGTTATTTAAAACAAGGAAATAAAGCGATTAAAAAAGAAAAAAAGTGGTTACCAATTCATTCGCACAAAAAACCTAAAATGACTGGGCTACTTTTGAAACAAGTTGTATATCAATTCATCTTTGGATCTTATATAGAACAAACGAAGCACACAAAAGTATTTTATTTCGTTGAAAGAGATAACGTTAAAGAGAGAAGAATCTAAAGGTTCTTTTGTACAAAGATGAAAAAATTTACTCGAATCAAAGACATTTAATAACTTTTTTCTTCAAACGCATTACTCGGTACAATAAATTATGTAAACGCAGGTGTCCGCTATCAACGCTATTAATTCGTTTTCCCGGAACGAGACTGCCGGATGTCTTCGCACGGTGCCCCCCCCCCCCACCCCGTTACAATTCGACTCCGTTTTTACAAATTTTACCATATTCACGTATCAACATATTTACCATTTACCTATTATTCCGTGAAATTATTCCAACTACGTTTTCGCAGCAGCTTTCACCATATTCGTACGCCGTTCCTTTCGAAATGATTTCAACTCGTTCCGTCCTGTCCTCGAAAGATTCGGACGGTCTATAGGCGGACTCTTTTTCCGTGCTCCCGCTGCTGTCCGCGTTAG
>NW_027270318.1:0-8386 GCF_030848805.1 Temnothorax longispinosus | reverse complement strand
CGATATCCTTGTGTAACCCGATACCCCGCTCCTCCCCCCCTCCCCCTTACCCCCCCGCGAAATCCGATACCCCCCTCCCTCACCTCCCTTGAGCCCCCGGGGTTGAACCCGCCTATACTCACTACTGCTATAGTAATCCAGAACGTCATATTCGAGAGGATGTGACGTCGCTCGCAATTATCGTTTTGTGTTTGGATATAAATTTGCACCTCGCAGGGTGCGTTCGCTGTTACGAAATATACGGGGTATTTTGTGTCACATACGAATGTTTTGTCGGCATGTGTGCATATGTCTAAATCGCTTTCCTTTAATACTAAGTAATTTCGGTTTTCTTTATTTATGGCTAATAGGGTGTGTGAGGGTGTGTGAGATTTTAGGAATTATAAATATGTTTTTGTTGTCGTGTACTAGTAGGGGGGTTATTCGCACAATTTCATAGTTGGGATAGGTGATGATTGGGAATATCAGGACCGTGTATATGTTGGGGTTGTCGTAATAGGCGTTTAACTCTACGAATTTTTCGATCGTGTTCCAATTGTTTATTTGTACCTTGAAGGGGAAATGTGCCCCTCGGGATAGGTGGGTCGTCGCCTCTCTTAGTTCCGCCACCAAGGTTTCGAGTGGTAATAGACGAATGGGAATTATTCCCTTTTTTGCGTACGTGAGATATTCTAACGTGTCTTTTACGTCGCTTACTAACTTTGGCGGTTATTGTGCTTACTACCAGGAGGTGTTTGTCTAATTCTTCGCAGCGTGCTAACTTTGTTACTCGCTGTTGTACTCGTCTCGTGATATTTGCTATTAAATTTTTGTTTTTATTTAGTGTCTGTTCTAATGTTTCCATTTGACCTAATGTAGCGTTTATAATTTTTATTTGATGTTTTGCCGCGTGCTGTATTGTCTTTTGCTGATTGTTTAGCGTTTCTAATTGTTCTTGTATTCGTCGTGCGTCGTCGGCGTCCATTGTCCCAAATAAAGTTTTGCTTATGCTACCTATTGCGTCTATTAGTCCGCGTCGATTTGTCATTACTCATTACTTTATATACTGTCTGTAATCGTAAGAGCAGTTGCGTTAGCTTAGTGTTACTGTCTACTGTTACGCGGAGGATATTGTTGCAAGTGTCTCGGTTGTCATTGTCGGCTTTTTCGCATGCCCCTTTGATTTGTTCAATGTAGTTTTGGAGTAGATGGTATCTTACTTCGAATGCTGCAACGTCGATTCTGATAACCAGTTTCCATGTCGCTTCTTTTAGTTGCATGGTCCCAATTTTCTCAAAATACAGTCCTGGTTTGTTATTAAATTATGTCACCTCGTACGATGGCATCGGTTCGGGTGTCATTTCTCCCGCTAGGTGAAAGATGATGATCGGTATCCCCTGTAACGGGAATACTATCTTGGACTTGGCGTTATTTTTATCGCATTTTTTGCTGACTATGGCTGTCGACTTTTTTATAATTTCGCGAGTTGCTTCAGTCTGAGGTTTGTTTCGGTTTCGTACGTTTCTTGTAAATTTTAATATTATGGCTTCTCTTGAGCGTTTTGTGCCCGTTCGCGGTGTTGTGACACCGGAGGAGCTTCGTGCTGACGAGGAAGGGGAGGAAACCACCCCTCCAGCATTAGTCGAGCCCGAGAGGTCCGAGTATCCGGGCTTTACCACGGGTCGCGTCCGTTACACGCTGGTATACGGGAGTTTCTAGTTGAACCCGGTGGACGTGCACCGGATAATATGATGCTGTTCCTGTTGCTCGCCGAGCTACGTTTTCGTTTCATAGGCTTGGGGCCTGGTGCTCTTCGGCGTGGTTAACGTAAGTTTTGCTGACGTCTGTCCACTTCGGGTTGCTCCTTTGATTTCTCTGCGCGATTTCGCGTCAGTTGGCTGCTACTTTCGAGCAGAGTTACGTGCTTTCTGTTTGCGTTCCGCTTTTTCTTTTTATTATTATGCGGTGCTTTCGGTGCTCGCAACATTTTGCACCCTCCACGTGCGATTCTTGCCAGCGGGTGTATTGGCTGCAATTTTCGCGGGCTGCTGTGGATTGCGAGACACCCCAATCGCCCCCTCCTTATTATGAAGAGATGGTGCGTCCTGGCACTGTGGTGCCCATTTTCCTGTTGCGGGTGACGCTGCACACCGCAACAGGATAAAGGGACGTGGTCCTCGTTCGTCCTCGTCGGGAGTAATGTTTTTTGGTAAGTCTTACTACTGTATATATATATATATATATATATATATATACTATTATTACAATGTAATATTATGTGTCTTTAATATTATTCATTTCTGTCCGTCATTAATATGTATGATATAATAATATGTATCACATTATATATAGTAAACTTATATTAATATAAGTTAACTACGATCAAAATAAATCTTGTAAAATATTTAAGAACATAAATACATAAATATGTTTTATATTCTTAAATATGTTACAAGATTTATGTATATTATTTGTTAAATTATATTTATTCTCTTATTTTATAAGGAAAAATATTTTATACATGTCTAATGTAATAATTATATACAATTATTGGGAATTATTGGAAAGATATTTATATTAAGCATATGAAGAAGTTATAGAAAAGTATTATTTTAATATATCTGAGATACATTTAGCGACTGACGAGAGTTATTGAAAAATACATCTGTAAAATCTAGCATTTAAAAGAGCATTACGGAAGCAACGTAACAAAAACGTGGCACGCATCGCGCGTCGCCTCGTGGCTGCCTTGGTGGAAAGGAGATATGCCTGCTCGTCTCTAAGACCCGAGCAGAGCCGAGCGCGGAGCGCACACGGACACGGCGCGCGCTTGTAGTAGCGGTGGCGTTCTCCCACTCCAAGAGCACCGTGTGCGCTCCGCGCTCGGCTCTGCTTGGGTGACCCGAGCAGAGCCGAGCACACGGACACGGCGCGCGCTTGTAGCGGTGGCGTTCCCCCACTCCAAGAGCACCGTGGGTGCTTGAGGGCTAGAACTTGCACCACTGATTGTTGGTTTTAGAAGTAAGAGCCAATCACGTTTGATTGCTACTGTCTGCGAAGCTGAAGCCAATCGAAGCTCGCCGAAGCGGCTAGTTATTTACTATTATTTGATACGCGTAATGGCTTCAGCACACTAGCGCGATTTGCGACGCGCGATGCGCGACGCGACGTGCGATATCCAATGAGCGTACAGTTTTTCCGGAAAAACAGTACGCTCATTGGATATCGCACGTCGCGAATCGCGCTGGTATTACGACCATGGTGTAAGGATTACATGGTGTGCTCAATTGCCTGGGGGAATTCGGGTAATGACGTCACTCGTGTCGAATTGTGTAAACAGAGTAGCCAACGTCTAGAAGTAAAACATTTTTGGTGTTGTAATATTGGCACATGTTCATGCATCCTTGTCACACTCATGCCGCTTATGCCACTCGTGTTTGTTTTGTATGATCATAAGCAGAGAGAAACCTGAGAGAGGCCATCCCGGCGTTTTTCGTCAATTTTTGTGTGCCCGATTTTCCGACGCGCCGCCTGAGAAAGTGCGCATCAACTACGTCGTTTCGCTCGGTAACCGCACATGGTTTGCGTCCGTGCTAATGGTTCGTGTCCGAACTAGCCAGTTAGTGGGGATATGCTGCGGCCGCGCTCGGCCGGCCCGGCGCTCGGCAAGCTTCGAGCGAGGAGAGAAGGACAGACATACGATTTACTGTGTCGGTTGTCTCCGTCTATGACTGCTAGCTGCCTTGACACGCGCCGGTTATGCGACGTTGCCACGATGCCACGCATTTCGGATATCGCGTACGGTGTCTCGCCGAGTGCCGAATCTCGAGTTGTTAAATATATATATATATATATATATATATATATAAAATTTATTAACATAAAAATTAAAATTTGTTAACGTAATACTATTTTTATTAATTAAGGAAGGAAAGGATTTTTAGGAGTCAGAGGAACAGCTACGCATAAATAAAATATATTACCTATATGTATATTAATATTGTTATTTTATTTCAAAGTAAATTAAAAGAAGTATACGTATGATATAAAAGTTATTTCTCATAATAATGAATTTGAATTCCCGTGATTTTTTTCTCTTCTCCAGCTTCGCCTCTGCCTCTACCTCTACCTCTTCCTCTGCCACTGCCACTGCCACTGCCACTGCCACTGCCTCTGCCTCTGCCTCTGCTTCTGCCTCTCCCTCGCATCGCGTTATATACCGCCCGCACCAACGTGCTTAACGTTTCAGGCTGTAACAAAAAATAAATATTTTAAGTAAAATGACATTTTCGTGTATATATATACGTAAATAAATTTCATTATTAACACTTTGTCGAACGCTGTCACGTATGCGTCACATGTGATATGTGCGACTGTCATTGCAAAGTGTTAACATTATCAATAATGATAAGAAATTATCCCATTATTTTAACACTTACGTTTAATACGATCGGCTGAGTCGCCGTCGGAGCCGTTGCTGTCATCGACATCGTCGCCGTGGCCATGGGCGCCGTTACGACCGCCGGGGTCGTCGTTGACGTCGTGGCTCTAGAGGCCGTCGCGGCCGCCGTCGGCATCGTGATCGTGAGGGCCGTCACGGGCCTCGGGGTCGTCGTTGTTGTCGTCGGCATCGTGGCCGTAGGAGCCGTCGCAACCGTCATCGGCATCGTGGCCGTGGGGGCCGTCACGGCCACCGAGATCGTCGTTGCTGTCGTCGGCATCGTGGCCGTAGAAGCCGTCGCGGTCGTCGAGATCGCTGCCACCGTACTTTTACTTGCTGGGGAATCAAGCTTAACAGGGTCTTCTTTCCCCGCTAATTTTTCCAAGCCCGTTCACCGGTATATCTTATGTTACATGTGGTGTGAGTATCTCGACCGGCTGTCCGTAACGTTTAGTATACTTATCGGACATTTAAATTCGACAGGTTTCACCAGACAATGTCCGATGAAAACTCCTGGTGCAGGTTCGCCGCTTTTCACGATACCTACTCTATTGTGATCGGTGATGGCTTCTACAATGGTTTCGCTGCGGTGTTGTAAAGTCACTTTCCGGTATGGGTGGAGTTTGAATGTGGCCTTACCTATTTTCAATTGCTTAGAAGTGTTCGAGATGTCGGCCTTATGCTTCATCAGGAAATCGTTTCCAAGTATCCTTTCGTACTCGATCGGGAAATCGTCTTTCATCACATACATTAACACATGTCGCCTTTATTTTTCCGAGCGTGTGGATCTGGTATCCGGTAACGCCTATCAGCGCTAATTTTCCTTCCCGCACCATTGTTTTTCCCTTTAGGTTACCTACTTTAATTAATGTCAGGGTCGCTCCTGAGTCTAGCAGTAGATCCATTTTTCCTCTTTCCGCCTCTTGAATGGGCAGTGTTATCATGTCCAACGGACCTACCTTATGTTTCCCGGTTATCTGTGTCACTCGATATTCCTCGGCGGCGCGTGCCTTATTCTTCCTGGGCCGCTTCTCCTCTTCGCTGCTGCTGCCAGATGACGCTTCATCGCTCGTTTCTCGTGACTTATTTTTTCTTACCGTGCTTACGGGTGCCTGTTTCGTGGCGTCTGTTTTCGATCGGCGCGGTCGCTCGGATTTAGGTCGTCCGTTCAGCGACCAACATTCGTCTTGCTTGTGCCCTGTCTTCTTGCAGTAGGTGCACTCGATCGTGTTTATGCCGCCGGGCTTGTCCGCTCTCGGCAGTTATTTGCTTGCCGGCTCGTACGGCAATCTCGCCCGTAATGGCCGGTCTTTCCACAGTTGTGGCATCGTACTGCCGCACTTCCCGAATTTCGCGCTTTTTTTGTGTTAGATTTGTATTTGTTTACCGGCTGTCCGTTCCGGACCGGGGAGGGGCCTCTCACCTTTTCCTCGGCGTTGGCGCCGGTTATTGCCTCCTGGAGGCTTTGATATCGTTGTGCCCGGACTAGCATCTTGATATCGTTGTGCAGTCCTATTTGGAAATTATGTAGGGCTTGCATCTTGATGCTGTCGAAGATCGCTTTCTGCTGCTCTTGCGAGTGCCCTTGGATTTCTTCCATGGCCTCGAACAATTCTCGCGCTAACTTTTTGACTCGACGCCCGAATTCCTGCGCGCTTTCTCCCGGTTTTTGTTTCAGGGAGTTAAATTCTAGTTGCAGATGGGTCATGCCGCGCTTTCTAAAATATTCTGTTTCTAGCTCGCGTTTTAACTGCTCGAAATCACGAATATCGCGCGTGTCGAAGTCTGTCATGGCCTTTCCTTTGAATTTTGTACATAATATGGCCTCTAAAAGCATTAATTCGTCCGCGGGCTGAATATTCTCTTCTCCCGGAATTCTCGCTCTGAGTGTCGGCCGAGGTGTCCGATCGTGCGTCACCTTCGGTCGGGGGCAGTCTGCGTGCGTCACGGTCGTGATTGTCACCGTTTCCGTCACCGCTAACGTTATTCGCGTTATCTCGCGGGCCGTCGTTCGCGTCACAGAGGCTAGCGTCTAGGAACGCGAATTCGCGCTCTAATACTACGTTGGGGTGTAGTTCGAGCACCGGCGAGTCGGTGTCTGTATAGTCTAAACTGCCCCGTACGCTTTCCGCGATGTCGCGAACGGGTTCTTCTACAATGCGAACCGGGGTTCGTCGTGCTGGCACGCTCTCGGCTTTATGTAGTTACGACGGGTTAAGTTCGGCGCGATCTCGTGTTTTACCGTCCGACATTTATCGGCGCTCGCGTTCTGTATTCGGCGTTCGCGATCAAAGGGGACGCTCGCTAATTTTATTCTCGGCGCTTGCCGTTATCGGCTTACAATTTGGTTCAGACTTACAGTATCGCCACGCAGCGCATGGTGTCCGCTTTCCGCTGAGTCGTCCGTCCGCTGCTTCGCTGCTCCGTTGGGCTGCTTCGCTGCCACGCTGCTTCGCTGCTTGGGCTGGCGAGTCCGTGCGGTGGGTCGGGGCCTTCTCCGGTGTCGCTGATAACACTCGGCGGTTGCTACCGTTGTTTCACTCACTCGGGATCTGGCTGGCTATTCCTTTCCAGAATCCGTTACTGCCGTTTGATGATCCGTTCCCTTTTTGCAGGCGTAAATCTGGCAGGATGTCCTCGCGTCCGGTTGGCAGATCCCACCGCTGGAGTCCATCGGTGGGCACGATGGAGGACGAACGTGCCTCTGCGTGCTCCACATTGTACATTTTGATTGTGATCTTATTTCTTCGAGTTTTAATTTGTATTCGATACGTGGTGATTCGCGCCGTGTTTCTGAGCCATGCTAAAATTATATATTTCTATTACAATATGTTGAAGATATTTGCAATTTTCCACCTTGCTCATGTATGCTCGCTTATACAAGCGCCTCGCGGCACTTGACACTATTACTGAAATACTTATAATCCGGAACATATCGCCACGGATCGTACGCCGAGGGATTATTTGTGAACTTGTGCATCTGACCATATATATATAGTATATCATTTAGGAATAATCGAGATTTTTCATAAAATCTCACAAATTGTTACATGTGCCACGCCTTATGACGATTAAGCAAGATGTAATAGTAAAATATAAAGATGCTTACTATACGACGGTGGATTGAGATAATCCTGGCACCTTACGAATGTTATTGAGATTAAATTTGAGAAGGAAGTATAAATAACTGAGAAGGAATCTTTGTATTATGATTTATATTGGATATTTTTGGTGAGTTCTGTGTAACTGAGTGTGGTGCCGTCAATTTCTCCGTCCTACATGTGCCGTTACATCGGCCATTTTATGAAATCGTCGTGTTCATATCACATGCGGTCATAATGGCGAGACACGTTCTCGTGAATTTTTCGCACTAATATATCCGATTATTACAGCTACGCGGTTTAGAAATATAATAAAATGGCCGTGTGCACAATCAATCTTGACGCGTTTATCATGATGGTGACCTTTGTATGGACTTTACGTTATTTCTCGATAATCTACGTGGGGCTCGGCGTCGTTTTACTGTCCGTGTGCCCGTCCTCCAAACTAAATGCCGATTGACTCCCCTCTGCGCACCCCCCGTCTGGAGTAATAATAATATTAATACATATCTATTTTTGTGCGTGCTTAAATTATTATATTTATGATAGTATCCCTACGTCGGGATGTGATTATAGTTTCTGTATCTGTGCGAACGCGGCACTTAGGTTATACATTGTGAAATAAAGTCTATGCGTTATATACTAACCCAGTGAACACAGTTATATTGACATTATGTTGCTGTAACAAAATAAAATGTAACAAGTAATATTACAAAAGCATTTCCAGTAAGTTACTGGTTAGTTATTATTTCCTACTCATGTACATAACATGTTATATTGCTTGTTTTATTACTGTTACATATGAGAAATATTGTTTGTTATTATTAATTAAATTGAATGGAATATAAATATTCTGTTACTTGTT
>NW_027270317.1:0-8384 GCF_030848805.1 Temnothorax longispinosus | reverse complement strand
GTCGCGTCGCGTAAAAGAGTCACGGTCGGTCTCGCTCCGCGTGTACTTGGCGCGAGACACTACCGTGTCTCTTGATATGAGCTTTGAACAAGTATATTTATCAAGTAGATCAATTGTTATGCGCAATTTCAGATGGGATATGCGAAAATGAAACAGAAAGGGAATGGCCTTCATCTTCGAACGTTTGCCAGAGCTTTCATAATTGACGATGACATGGAAAGGTTTGTGTTTTTCAGCGTGGATAGTGCGATGATAGGCAATGACATCCGACAGGAGGAAACGTACATATACTCATTCTTAGTCATATGATTACATAAGTTACGTTTCTAATATCTATATTTTAGGTATAAGAGAGAAGAGAGAATTGAGTATTCATCTAGCAATTTTTGTTTTAAATGCTTGAAAAAGATGTAATATTTACAAGAATGATTTTATTTTTTTGTTTCGTCCGATTCTTTTTGCGCGTCGTTAAGCAACGTTAATACAGTAAAATATCTTGAGAATCCGATGTAATATTCAAGATAATATAAGAAAATGGCTTCGACTAACTCTTTCTCTCTCTCTGTTTTACATTTTTTTTTAAGTTTCATAGTTTCATAATTCATACTTTATCTGTTTACTGTTGCGCAATTTGCGATTTCCATCAGTTATGTTTAAAGCCTTTGTTTGACAAAAATACAATTTCCGTTTAATTTAGAATTTGTTGAAAATATTATGGCGAATTAATATAGAGATTAATATACAGAGAAATGTACATAACGATAATAATGGATAAAAGCTATGCAGAATTCGTACTTCATACAAAATATTTTTTTTCTAGCAGTTGTGAGTAATATCAAATTTTATTTTTTATTGAAATGTTTTTTTTTCTAATGATATATTTTTTACCTAATCTCATTGTAAAGATAATAATTTAAGGAATATTATCATATTTTTTTTAATTTGTAAATTTTCATAAAGTACGATTTCAAGAAAAGATATACTTGATAAAATTCGAATAAAAAAAATTTGTCGTAAAAATTATATCTTTAAAACAATCATATAATAATGACATCAAAACTTTACACAAAATACATATTTTAATATATTATGTGCGAATACAATAAAATTCCGAAAGCACAAATAACATTGCTTGTTTTTGTGCTGTCGAATTTTGGAATCAACCTCTAATAAAAAGAACGCAGGAAGTGTATTTAATTATATTTTAAAATCTTCGCCATATCTCCTATATTATAGCGTAAAAATTCAAACTTATTCAATACGTGTGTACACAAGTGCACCATTCGGTCTTCATGAGATCGTAAGCTGCGCCGCAAAATACGATCATTATCACGCGATGTTAATCACAGTCCTTCCCGCCACAGGTGCTGCGTAAATTGAAGACCCAATTTGGCGACATGTACACGGAGAGGAACGTGATGATTAGCAGCGCGCATACGCATTCGGCCCCTGGTGGTTTCATGCTAGACGTGCTTTTCGACTTAACTACATTCGGCTTCGTCAGAGAATCATTCGACGCTATCGTCAACGGCATAACGAAGGTGAGTAGACGGGCAAACGGTCATTACGACGTTACACCGTGAACGATTCACTTGATCGAGGATAATAGCCGGTCTGATAATAAACGGCTGCATATTTGTTTTGACACCACAGAGCATCCAGCGCGGCAGCGTGCCCATAATGCTGTTGTGCCCGGGAGAATCTTCATTACTCACGGAGAAGTTTTGGATGCTAACATTAATAGGAGTCCGCAGGCATATCTTAATAATCCGAAATCCAAAAGAGATAAGTGAGTGATGAAGTAATAGTAATTCTTTTAATACATCTCAAGGGGACAAACTTCGCAGAGGGTCAAAATAACTTTTGTTTCGGGAAAGAATAAGAAAAATTGACGAAAATTTACTGTTCAAATCTTAGAACATTATTAATTAAACATAGAGATAATGATAATTATTGTATCATCACAATTATTTTACAATTAATTCCGGTTGAGAAGCAGAGTCTTATTAATATATCATTATAAGAGCGTCAATACGGAAGCCAGTGTTTGTAACATTACGAGTTCAGCCTTGCAGTCGGGTTACGAACGCAACGTTCTCAAATGACACGGTCGACTAAATTACGTCGCAATTGCGCACGTACATGTATATTGCGCATTACACGATGTACGACACACGTCGACGTGTTTGCAAGCCTATATAAGCGTATGCATTCTTGGAAATTCACGAACTTGCGTCCACTTGTCGCTTAAATCGCGATTTTGCGACGTACGGAAATGTAAAACACAATGATGACAGTATATTTGCAGTCAGTAGTGTCACTTTACGGAAGAAAATTTTATACGTTTGCACAAAATTAATATTCTCTTTTCTACTGCCAGATACGAGTACGATGTGGACAAGACGCTAACACAGATGCAATTCATCAGTGCGGATGATAAGCCCTTGGGCGCCATAAATTGGTTCGCTGTACATCCAACTAGCATGAACAATACGAATCACTTGGTCTCCACACGGAAAAAATTTCGGGACAGTTGCTGACGCAATTGCGATTGTTGCAGCGCAAACCGCAGATGAGTTTCGCGTTCACGATTAGAAACAAATGCTTTCTTTTTTTGGGACAGCTGCTCTCCCAAACTGCGACGACTGCGATCTGAAAACGTTGGTAATGCAAATTACCAACTGCATTACCAACGGTTTCAGATCGCAGTCGTCGCAGTTTGGGAGAGCAGCTGTCCCAAAAAAAGAAAGCATTTGTTTCTAATCGTGAACGCGAAACTCATCTGCGGTTTGCGCTGCAACAATCGCAAAATTTTTTCCGTGCAGCGACAATGTCGGCTACGCTTCGATCCTCTTCGAGAAAATGATGAACAATAATGCCATTGTTGGCAAAGTAAGTCCATTTACAACGGCTGCGCTGTGATGTTCAATTTATAATTATGATCAAGAAAAGAGCGACGTCCAAAATGGCCCTTAAAAATCCCCTTTTTGAGCAAAAAAAAATTTGAATTAAGATACCATTGGAAAGGTTTTCAAAAATAGATCATTTATATTTGCAAATAAACTATTACGTTACGACGTCTAGTTTTCGAGATATCGTGGATCAAAGTTTCAGTTGAGCTGTCTAATTTGTCAATAGGAAACGTGTTTCTTTCAGTAAAATCGAACATGGCCTATAAAGAGAACGTTTGCATTGCAATGCTACAGAAAGTTTGCGCGCTAAATTGAATTCGATTTTCGAACGCTACGTTGGACGCATCCAAAGTTCGAAATTGACTTTAATGGATTTTAGTTATGAAATAATCAACTTTTATTATTTTATCGATCCAAAACGGTTCATGATAACACTATAAAAGTACGTATATTTGTAATTAATAAATAAATTTGCTTTAATTTAATATTTCTTTTATATTTTTTTTATTCTTGCTCAAAAAAGAGGATTTTTTGAGTGTTACTGTTTGAATCTAAAAAACGAATAATTTCAATAAACGGATCCGCCGAGTCGAGGCAGTATGTATAATTGCGAAATCCCCGCGGAGTGCACATGTACCCAAGTTTAAATAAATTATTTCAACGCACTTGTAAATTATACATCGCGTGCAGACAGCAGTTTTATGAGCTCGCGGAACACATGCAGAATAAGAGATTGCGTGTGTCCACCACTATTATCTTCTCTTTTCACTTCAAAGTGAATCCATTTGACCTTTCTATTGTATGGTTGTATTGTTTGTGCTGCTGCACGTTTCGCTTGCTTTTCTTTCTTCTCTTCATTTTTATGCGACTATTATTTTGTAAGATTAATGTTGCGCCGTACTTGAGTAGGCTGTAAGGTATGATTGGTCGCTTGAGATACTGATGTGCGCCGTAGCGCTCTGCGCATGAAGAAGCGCCCGGATTGGCGTAGAGCGAGGAAGACGAGTCAGTCGATGCACAGACGTTGGATCGAGTAGGCGTCTTGATGCATCTTGCAGTGGAATAAATTACCCTTTCCATATTTAACTGAAATTATTGTCTCTTACCTATCTACATCCATTCCTGACATCTCCCCGTGTAACTCGCGGTCAGTGCCGTTAAAATCGGTGCGTCAACAAAAAGATAACTTTTACAGTTCAGAAGTGGGATATTCATCGTGTGCCGCCATTATCGAGAGATTCGGCTTGCTACCGATTTCCTTTTTTCCTTCTGTCCTCATTCCTTTGCTCGGACGAGTAATAAGTACAGCGTGCAAGGCTGTAGTCGATATATATATTCGGGTACGGTATTTCCGGCCAGTTATCCCGTGGAAAATATTGGGTCAACGACCGTTATCGTAATCGCGATATTCAAGTGAGAGACATTATTCCGTCGTAACGACGTTAAAAACATTAAAAGATAAATATTGTGGATCGGCGACCAGAGATATTGGTCCGCCACGCTACAAGTAAACATATTTTCGCGAGTGAGAAGTTCGGAAAGGCGTCTCGAACATTCTCGAACGGTTTCCCCGCCATTTTGGATGCAGCGTTCTACCGCCATCTTAGTACGATCGAACGTTTTCGAGCAGTCTCCCGCCATTTAGTACGTCTCGAACGTTCTCGAGCAGTCTCCCGCCATTTTGTGGTGCTGTGTTGCCGCCATTCTGAGTGCGCTATGGAGCGACAACGACTGCAAGATATGGCCATTGGTGAGCTTCAGGAAGAAGCCCGGAAATATGGGCTAAATCCTCCGAGTGATACGTCGCGTGGTATAGACATGATCATGTCTCATTTGGAGAGACAAGCCACGTCTGATCTTGTAGATCAAAAAAGAGAAACGCGTGCCACCGCTAAAAATAAGGCGATGCAATCAACAGTCATGGTAACGACGCCGACAGGATCATCCGATCTATCTCAATCTGTACCTGGATGGCAGAACAAAGGCGTATCCAGCAGGAGGATAAGCAAGAACAAAGGCGTATCCAGCAAGAGCAGATGCGAATTCAACAACAGGAGTCGCGGGAACGACAAGAACAGGAACAGCAGCAGGAACAGCAGCGTCAAAATCAAGTGATGATGCAGCAAATGTTAGAATTGATGAGCGTGTCTCGCGAGGACTCTCAAAATAGAGTACGTAATGTGTCAAATGAAGACAATGTTGTGCGTGCGGATTCCGGTGTTTCAGTTACACGTCGCCAGCCGATCTCCTCGGTGGCAACCGCGCACGCAGTTAAAATGTTGTCCGGCCAAATTCCTGAGTTTGCCGGAACGGACGAAGAAAAGATCGAAACGTGGATACAAACTGGAGAAAGAATTGCTCAAATCCATGCAGTTTCGGAAGACGTGTTACTTTTGGCAGCTTCTAGTAAACTCGTCAAAAATGCCAAAAGATGGTTTGAGCTTAACGTAACTACGTTGATTGAATCGTGGCAGGTATTTAAGGAAGCCATAATACGCCGATTTAAACGAAAGATATTGTTTCGCGTCGCCATGCAAAAGGTCGAGGCAAGGAAATGGAATTTTCAAAAAGAACAATTCCAAGATTACGCCATGGACAAATTAGTGATGATAAAAAATTTAAATTTGCCAGAAGAAGATGCCATTCATCTACTGATCAACGGTATCGGGAGCCGATCATTGCGAGAATCAGCAGCTGTACTTCGTTGTACTTCGATCGATGAATTCCTGGAGGAGATGCATCGAATAACGTCAGTGTCAGCCGAGCCTACTCGCAAGATTTTTCATCAGGATAACAAACAAGAAAAAGCCAAGAATAACAGTGGCTCAGTGTCCAAGGACAATTCAGTGGTGAAAACAGACAAAGATGTGTTTTGTGTTTACTGTAAGGCGAAAGGACATGTCCGCGCCGACTGTTTTAAATTAAAAAAGAAGGAGCAATCGCCTACTGCGACGACTACTAAGCCGACTTCAGTGGTGTCTGCTGTAGATGAGGACACTCAGGCCATAGAGATTGCAGCGGTTAATGAAGATTCCGGTAGGAAATTAGAAATTTCCGATTCGCATATTATTGTAACGTCGATAAATAAAATTACATGTAAAATGATTGCATTGGTGGACACCGGAAGTCCTTTATCTTTTATTAAATCTTTGGTTCTCGCAAGATTTCCAGATATTAGTATAGAAAAAGATAAAAAGATAAAACAATATAAAGCGGTGAATAATATTGGTATTAACGTATTAGGATCTGCCCAAACAGTGATTTCTCTAGAGTTGTTACCGAATTTAAATGCATCAATTTCTTTTTTGGTATTGGGTGATGACTCATTTTCTTCGGATTTAATTATTGGTTTAGATTTTCTTAAAGAAAATAATATTTCAATTTTATATAACCCATCTGGTATTGAATTAAATAATCGAGTTTAGTTATTTCAAGAGATAGCTACTACAGAAGTTGTTGAAGATGAATCTGAAGACATGCTGTCGTTATTGCAAGATATCGATATTGATTTTGATGAATCGTATAAACAAGAATTAATTTCAATGATGCAAGAGGTTGAGAATTCAGATATACCATTGGTTAATGATAATTACTCCATTAAAGTTTCCCTTAAGAATGATAATGCTGTTGCGTATATAGAACCAATGCCTCTTGAAAAAGAGCTAGAATATAAGCAGTTGCGTGATATTAGATTAAAGGATATTGCGGAAAAATTAGAGTTTGAGGATAATGAAAAATTTACGTTGATAGATGGACTTGTTTTTCGTAAAGGAAAGGATAAACCTAGATTCGTAATTCCGGAAGTTATGATAAATAACGTTATTCGGATATATCATGATGATATGGCGCATTGTGGCGTCGAGAAAACCCTCCAGGGTATATACGTAAATTATTGGTATCCTTCTTTACGAAAGAAAGTAGTGGATTATATAGATAACTGTCTGACTTGTTTGATGACAAATGCGTCTGTTAATACTCGCGAAGGCGAATTACAAATAGTAGATAACCCTGAATCCCCGTGTCAAATTTGGCATACGGACCATTTTGGCCCAATATCAGAGTCAGTTGAGGGATTCAAACACATTTTATTAATAGTAGATGCATTTACACGATTTACTTGGTTGTTTCCCGGTCAAGTCTACCAGTTCAAGAGAAACTATCAAACATCTGGAATGGTTGTTTAACACATTTGGAAATCCAAATATTTTAGTATCGGATAGAGGTACAGCATTCACTTCGAATGAATTTTCAGAATTTTTGCAAGTTTGTAATATCAAACATCGTCAAGTTGCTGTTGCTGCTCCATGGGCAAATGGCATAGTAGAAAAAGTTAATAGATTTTTAAAAGCGTCTCTTAAAAGAATTGTTGAGGAACAACAATCATGGTGTTCCGCGATTGGATCTATCCAATATGTGATAAACAATACATTTCATTTCTTCAGTGAAGGCTTCTCCTTCAAAATTACTTTTTGGTTATGAGCAACGTAGTCACTCAGATAATGAGTTGGTTAAAACTTTAAATCAGTTGGCTGAATTGAATTAAAAGTATCAGATGAACGAGATATCGCTCGTAAATTGGCTGTAGAAGTAACTGATAAAATAAAGAATTATAATAAGGCTTATTATGACAAACAACATAGAAAACCAACTCAATATAAAGAGGGAGATTACGTTATGATAAGAGATACTGTGGTAAAACCTGGTGAAGATAAGAAATTAAAACCGTGTTATAAGGGTCCGTATATGGTTACAAAGGCCTTAAATAATAATAGATATGTGATTCAGGATATTCCAGGTTTCAATGTGACCTCCAGGCCTTATAACTCTAAACTTTCCCCAGATAGATTAAAGCATTGGATAAAACAACCAGAGTCATAACTTTGTTAGATTAAAGATTTTAAAAGCGTTGTTTTATGAGATAATTCTAAAATTAAATTAGTTTAAGTTTTGCGTGCGATTAAATTTTAATTACAGTGTTATAAAAATGAAAAGTCTGAATAATATTGTGATTTATGCTAAGGAATAAGTAAGAGTTTATTCGAATATTTTAAGTTGTATTGAAAATTATATTATTAGAGCATATTTTATTTTTGTTTTTAAGATTAAATTTCCGTTAAAAACATTCGGGACGAATGTATGCGCAGAATAGCCGAACTGTAAGATTAACGTTGCGCCGTACTTAAGTAGGCTGTAAGGTATGATTGGTCGCTTGAGATACTGATGTGCGCCGTAGCGCTCTGCGCATGAAGAAGCCCGGATTGGCGTAGAGCGAGGAAGACGAGTCAGTCGATGCACAGACGTTGGATCGAGTAGGCGTCTTGATGCATCTTGCAGTGGAATAAATTACCCTTTCCATATTTAACTGAAATTATTGTCTCTCACCTATCTACATCCATTCCTGACATCTCCCCGTGTAACTCGCGGTCAGTGCCGTTAAAATCGATGCGTCAACAAAAAGATAACTTTTACAAT
>NW_027270316.1:0-8390 GCF_030848805.1 Temnothorax longispinosus | reverse complement strand
AGATCTTAGGAATGTACGGTGTCAACTGTAATATTTTATTGTTTATTTCTTGTACGTCAGCATCTGATGCAATACCACGTCTGTTCTTTAAACCCAAGACAAAAATAAGCCACCTTTTCCAAACACCTGCCCAAACTAAGTGTAAGGCATCCAACCTAAATTGTGAAACCATTCCAGTAGGAATTCTTTCCAAAGGTGAATTATTAGTATGATGAAAAATATTTGATCGAGTACGAAATGACTCATCCGTTTTTAACTCAGCATCCAAATTTAAAAAGATTTGTCTTGACAGATAGTATTCTCCTTTAACTTCACATTTCTCATATGCAAAGCGACCATTATGACCAATTATACATTTAATTAATGATCTTGCCGGGGCATCAAGCACATAATTGCGGACTCGAAAAGGATAAATATGTTTAAATATTTCAACACCTTGCTCCTGTAATTCTTTTACTTCTTCTACATATTGTCCTAAAAATGTTTCCATATCGCAAGGCTTTCCTTTTCCAAAATAGACAGCAATTATAAATGGCTGAGGATCATCTTCAAAGCAGCCAATTATTGGCCAAAAACAATCATTTGTACTTTCAAATGGATTCAATCCATCTATGTTTACATCAATTATTATCTCTTGATGATCTGCGAAATACTGTTCTAAAAGTCTTTCATCAATATTTTTTCTGATACCTTTGTAAAAAAATTGTCCATTTCCAAGAGCAACAGTAACTGTTTTACGAGGTGTATGCAAAAGACTTTTACAGCTCTTAGGCAGATTGGGAAATAAGGTTCTAAGTATTTTCAAAAGATTATCTACTTTGACAAAGCTTACACCTTTCATTGCCCATTCTCTTAAATTTGTTAACAAATAAATTTCCTTTTCAATATCATTCTGTAGAAAGTGATCTATATTATTAGGATTTATTTCAAAAATTTCACTCAAAGTACTTAAGACTTCATTGCTATCATCGGTACTGTGAGTGTTATCAATATTAGGATCGAGCTCATCATTGTTCATATTATTATCAACTGTATTACAGTTATCTGTGTTAACACTGTAAAAATTATTGCCATTTGTGTTGTCATATCGAATAATATCACCACTGGCTGTATTTATACTACTACTGTCACTATTACTTCTGCTCAAATGTGAAAAGTCGTCAAGCAACTGCAAATCATCATGCATAGGAATTCCTGCATTAACTTGAAATCATAATTTAACCACTTTCATCCTTTGCGTTACTTCTCGTTTAGCATGCCTTGCTCTACGCCGTTTACTCTGTGACAATATTTATATGCAATTATAAATACACTAACGTTCAACATAGTTTTAATAAAGGATTGCACTAATATAACGAGTTGTATTAATATAAAATTTGAATGCTTGAGTAAGGCGTAAAATATCAAAAGTAAAAGCACTATTTTTTTTTAAGTATCTATTACATGCAATCATTGTCAGTATTCGTAAAAAATACTACATGCAACCTATCATATTTGCAAGAATTAACTCTACTTACCGGTCTATCAGTCATATTGAATCACCAATGTCCACATGTATCAATGTTGTTATAGGTTAGGGATATAAAACTTACAGTTTTCTCAAAAAAAAGAAGAAAATTTCAAGCACATATATATGTACACACTGAATAAAATGTTAACATTACACGTAATGATAGAATGACGCCGAGACATACATGTACGGATATAATTATAAGGACTATAAAATTCTCGCGACGAGACACGACGGATGATGCAAGATGGAGGGAAAAAATCGCACAAGCGCACGAGTACGTTCCCGCGCGCGGTGCTCGCAATCGCGCGATGTCTGCGCTCCGTGATCTGTTCTTTTTCGCTGCACTTTCTGCACTAACTTACACTATAATACTTCTCTTTGACTTTTATTTGATCTGTTCGTTGACTTTTATTTGATCTTTTCTATTTAAGAGCATACTCGAAATATGTTATAAGAACTGAAGAAAATTATGACCGATCATGCAATTTGTAACAATATATACTGTTACATATATCGCGAGTCTTATAAAACAGCATATCACAAGCCAGTCATTTCAAACTGATTCTTGACGTTGACCATATGATGACAAAAAATTCATCATTTTAATGTCATCTTGACGGTTTTGTGATTAAGTTGTTCTACTTGGGAGGTTTCGTTGTAATCGGGCCGAGGGGTGATACCCCCCTTATGTTCAAAAGGTGTGTCTCCGACACGGTCGCCACTCGATTTTTACCCAACAAACCGAGAAAGGATTATTTCGGATATATTGAATTTCCCAACCTTAATTACGCCCCGCTGATTCCTCTTTCCTTTTTTCTGTTTCAGGTCGCCTTTCGCCGCCGGATCTAGGATCGCCGCTGGACCAAGCATCTCGGACCTTCTCTGGACTGCAGCTGTGCACCGCCGACTTCGCCCTGGACCTTCGCTGGAACGCCTTTAGATCTCCCCGCACGGATATCGGATCGTCGACAGGTAAGTATCAGGATCAGGTAGGTATGTCTTTCAGGTAAGTTTATCGCACACGAATTAATTCAAGTACTCTGATTTCTTTGAGATAATAAAATATAATCTATTTTATTCTATTTTCAGATACAAGTGTTCGTGACAAAGTTTCAAAGTGGTAACGCGACTACCGCGGGACGTTCAACGCCGAGAGTCTAAGTTTCTATCGCAAGGCTTTATCAGACCGAATCGACTGTTCTTTACGAGGCTCCGACGAAAAATTCCACGATCTCGGGGTTCTGCTCCGGCTCCAGGCCTCCGGTTGCATCCCCACTTTGGTATGGCTCCGCCTACTTTTGGGACATCTGGAGTCCAGATGTGGCTTACACCTGCTTCCCAGATGTGATGCTGTTTGACTTCCGCGTTCCTGATCTTTTGTCTCGTTGGACAGGTGCTCCATGAACAAAAGCCCCTTTGTTCGACTCATTCATTCGCTATGTATACATTCGAATAAACATTCTACGCAGCATTCCATGTTCCGTTATTCTTAACTTTAATTTATTAAACCATACATTATTATTGTTAATAAAAAATGTTTCTGGAAAATAGAACTTCGCGTGTACATTAATTAACTTAGAGTTTATTACAATGGGCGTTCGATGCCCCGCGTCGTGTTTGCTCGCTCTCGCTTCACAGTTCGCCTCGTGGTATGGCCACTGGTCATTTGTCATATAATTTTGCCAAATGTTTTATGCAGTCTCGACCCTTTGGCCCACGTTGACTGCCCAATCGTTATAATTTTATCGCTAGCGCTTGTACTTTGCGAGTTTCGCTTACCACATTTCTATGATTACGAGGCCACCCGTTACGCGCTCCATGACATACCCGGTGATCATACATGTCCGCGAATACGTGGTAAAGCTCCAGCGCCTCCCCTACTTCCGGTCCGCTGACCGTTGGTTGCGTCCCGCTCCTGGCCACGCCCTGTATGCGCCTACGACCTTTATTCGCCGTTCGGTTGGTCCGCTGGCCTCCGGCCTTTATCGCGCCTCCGTGGTATCGCGATCTTGTATTCCGCGCGTTCGGCATGCCGCTCATTCGTACGCTTGCGTTGGTCCCGCCAACTATTACGCGCTCGCATGGTCTGTTCGCCGGCTCGGCCCCCGGTTCGCTCAGGTCGTTTACCACTCCGCTTGGTAAATTGATTTCGCGATTTCACCAACGCGCCTATCGATCGCTGGTGTCCGCGGTGTTCTTGCGACACACGCCGCCCTCTGACATCGTCAATCGGTCATTCGACCTCGTGGTTCGCGCGGTTCCCTTACCATGGCACATGGTAAGGCGATCTCGTTACCTATCCGTTCGCTACGTTAGTTGTCCGTGGTAATCCCCTTTTCGGGGTGTTCTTATTACCCTCGCGTTGTAAATTTATCGGTCGCGCCGTCCGCTCGCCCGGTTCGCTTACCATCACGTATGGTAAGCCGACTTCCGGTTTCGCACGCTTCGCTGGACCGTCGCTGGTTGTTTTGCGTTATTGACGACTTTACCCATTGGTTCACATTGTTTTCATCCTGATCCGCACGGTGGTTCGGTTTATTTATTTACCATCTCGTTCGTTATGAACGCGCCTTTGTCGTCGATCGCGCGACCGTGGTTCTCAACTCACCCGGACGATTTTTGTGATGTTACTCGCATTGGCTGCTGGCTCGTTAAACCTGAGTCTTTCCGACTCTGAAACTATACTTGAGCCTCAGTGTTACGCTACGCGTCGCCTCGTTAACTAACTGAAGTTAATTTACGTTTAATCGTTTTGGTCCATATGACCTTTTTTACTCTACGCGCGATTGTGCGTAATATTTTTCCTTGACTTTTTCTCATATCTCGTCGGGGTGTTCAAGCAAAGGAAAATCCGTGTTTGTCGAAACAAAATCAATTTAACTCTTTCGTAAATTAAATAAAATAAACTTAACCTTTTATTCGTAACATAAAATAAATGTCCTTTAACCAAACTATATATATATCTAAATAAATTCTGTTATTCCCATAATTCAAATCAACATAACGCAAGAAACTATATATAATCAGGTAAACGAAAAGGAAACTCATTTTTATATTTTTAATAAAATAAACTCTTTCAATTGTGTAACGCAAATCAGAATGGTAAACTAGATCGTAACAGCGCATAATCTCATCTACGTATATTTCTTAACACTTAACCTTAATCCTAAGTAATTTTTTTTTTTTTAACGTATATACATGTTGAGCTAAATGCTCGCTCCGCGTGACATCGCCCTCAACCGCTCCCCCACGGTTGCCGCGTCTTTTTTAGCCGCCTGTATGATGCGCCTTTGCGCTCGCACCGTTTCAGGACTGGCACGGTCGTCGTCGTCGTCAATCTCCGCCGTTGTCACTGGCTTGCGCCCCTTCTTCCCCTTTTCACATCTTATCAAGGGGTGCGGCAGGATTAGGTCCTTTGTAACCGTGGGCCGCTTCTTCGCCGCATCTTCGGTCGTCGCAATCGCAGCCGCCGGCTGCATCGTCAGGAGTAGCGGAGAGCCGTGGTAGAGACGAAGTGCCGTCTCGTCGAGCGCGCCGGCTTTTTATACCGCTCGGCGCGGCGAGCTTGGCAGGAGGGAGGCCGATCGTCAGGCGATGGCGTGGTGGTGGGAGCGGCGCGATCCCGTGTGCTCGCTTCGGCGAGGATCGGCTCGCTTCGGCGCTCGTCGGCGTCGTGCGGGAAGGCACCGGTGCGGCGGGTTTCCCGCGCACACGGTGCGTTTCGACTAATTAAAAATTGTGGGCGCACCGCGCCCTGTCCTCGCCCGACGGAGGATCGGTCGGGCGCCATCCGTCGGGTGGTGGCCGGGGACGATGCCTTGGCGTAAGGGGCGCATCGTTACACCACCCTTCCCCTTAGATGTGCCTGAATCGAGAGGCACAGGGGCACAGTGTCCGGCTGGTTGGAGGTGCCGGTCGGCCGGGTGGTCCCTTATGCTGGCGGTTTCCGGGACTTGTCCTTGATCCAACGGACGGAACCGTCCCCGTTGAACCGGATGTGCCAGCGCCGGTTCCCGATCGTATGTTTATACTACCGGGCGACATGGCAGGAGAAATGGGGGACCTCCACGATCACCCCGGGTTCGACCTGGACCGGGATTGGAGGTGACGGCAATGGTCCCATCACCCTCGCGGGTTGGAGCGTCGGCCGTGGTCGTCGGGGGGCCTCTACCAGTGGTCGTGGGCGCCTCGGCGGCGGCGGTGGCGGTGCCAGAAGCCAGGCCTGCTTCGCTCGGTTTACCGCATTGGACCTCTGTATAATCGTGCCGACCCGCGGCACGGTCTTCGGCGGGGCCGGTCTGGCCGGCGGTGGTGGTGGCGGTGCCGTGTCGGGCTCGCCCCGATAGAGGGTGGCCCACCCTTGCCCGATCCCGGGGTTGGCCGGATCGTACTCCTCGTCGTCCTCGCCGAGGATTTTCGCTATCTCCGTCAAGATGTCTCGATCTTGCGGCGTTGTTTCGTCCGTCATAGCTGCGGTCGTTCTGACGATCGGCTTGCCCTCGCCTCGGTACGCCGGGTGTCTTAGCGCTTGTTTTCATTTTTCGACGGTTAACAATATTTGGGTCGCGGTCGGTCGCGTAACAACAGTTTGTTCGTCGGCGTTTTCGTTTCGGCGCGTGTTTTCCGGCCGCGTACGGTTGAACGGCGGCGGCGGTCGGCGCGAACGCGTCTCCCCCACCGAAGTCCGGGCCAGGTACGTCGGGTGTAGAGTCCCTTTATAAAAGTCTGGACAGACTGGTCCTTATTTTCATTGGACGTGCAACACCATGGCGGAACCAATAACGAGCGATAAATGGAGGCCCTCTCAGGGCGCGTATTATGGAACTTTCCGAAATGGATTCTGATCGGAATTGTTATTTCCTACATTTCTATTATGTTTTCAGGGAAAACAGCATAATTTCAATCAGAATCCATTCCGAAAAGTTCCATAATACATGCCAGTACACACTAAAGCGGGGAGCACACACTTCTGCATAACGCATAATGCGTAAGCATAAGAAAATTGATTGGTCTATTTTTTTATGCACATGTGTATTGGGACAATGTCTTAATTATGGATCGGGAGAGATCTTACTTAAGGAGAAGCATTTCGGAGATGTTTTATATTAAGCGCCAAAACAACGGCATTAACTTACAGGAGGACACGGCGGGACTTAGTAATAATTACACGCCTGTTATCGAGGGACTTCCACACTGTTGATTTCTTTTCTCACAACAGTTCTATTTAATGTTATGCCGATGCCTCATGATATTTCGTCATTGTAACTCTTGCGCTCGTCTAAAGAAGGACGTTTTAACGTTGTAATAATACGCGAAGAGATGATATCTTAACTCTGATCAATTCGACTGTCAGGTAACTTTTACGATTTAATTTTTAATGTTTGACCATTTATATTTATTTAATTTTCTTCTGACGGAATTAAGGTAACAGTCGGATTGGAGATTCGAAATGCATACTCTCAAAAAATCTCGGAGAGCGGAAGTTGACTACATTATATTATTGTGACCACTGCTTTATACCTTTTGACCACTGCATTCACCCTGATGACCATCTGTATGTACTGAGGAGGGTCCAAACCAAGGACCGAAACGTTTGCGTTATATTATATATATTAATTTTATAATTTTGTTGTTATTGTCGCCCGTCCATCGAGCGAAACGGCTCTCATTTGCCTTTATGACTTTATCTATTATTGTTTTCGAGAGCTTTATTCTTGATATTAAAACGTTTCATTATTTTTTCGAAAATATTGTGGCAATTTAACAATGTATTACATTGAATGTGTTTCAGTTTAACTATATAAAATTTAACGAAATCAACTTTTGCGTATTTCAAATAAGGTAAATAACGTCGTATTTCAATTTCCATATGATAAAAAAATCTAAAAGTTTCATCATTCACAAAAAACAATGTATTTGGTTTATAACATCTAAGGCGAAGTAATGCAGAATATTGTGAACTACCATTATATGTTGTGGATCCAGCAGAATTTATACATTGTTTACAAACTTTAGTTATTTTCGAAACTAGTTAAAATGTATCCACATATGCCATACAATGAATTTAATTTTTTTTTTGATATACCTATAACTTTATTTTTTATTCCAGGAGAAAGGACAGGAAAAATTTCTTCAAATTGATTATAATTAGTTTTAGCTGGCCGTCTTAAAAAATGAATGAAAGAACCTTCATCTTGGTCATAATTTGTATTTTGTAACGTTTGTAAGTACTGAGAAACCATCAGAACTTTTAAACTGTGTTTAAACTGTAAAGCGTTCGGAATTGGAAATTTTTTTCTAATATTTGAGGAAAGATTTTCCACGCAGTCTTGAGAAAATCGACCAACAAGAACGTACGAATATCCTCGTTTATTAATTAAATAATTAGTAAGTTCAATTACAGATTTTGTAGTTATTAAAATGCCTCTTTGGACTGGTTTAAATCGCTGATCTGAACCAATTTTTACATCACGAAATAACTCAATTACCGAATTTAGGAACTGTATGCTTTCATTAAATTTATTTTGTGTTCTTTCATTGTTTTCTGTTTTACCTAAAGCCATCATAGGACTTCGTGCAGTTATTAATCCAAACCATTTAGACATTATTTCAGTAAATTTTGCTGTTGTTTCATATTTTTTATTACCATTTTTATGGTCCATATAATTAAATGCACCACTCACATATCTATTTAACATATTCACTGCATGACCAACTTTCATTTTATTAAACGTTGTCGTTTTAATAACATTTTCATTTAACTTTGGTGCAAGTTTTAAATGATAATCTTTTTGTTCAACTACTAATTCTTTAAAATATTCAAATTGTACAATATCAGAAGATAATTTTAAAGTTTTTACAAATTTTTCAGGCAATA
>NW_027270315.1:0-8395 GCF_030848805.1 Temnothorax longispinosus | reverse complement strand
ATATATATATATATATATATATATATATGTAAAGAAACCTTGTATCATTTGCTTCTCTTCTATTTTCATATGTTATCCAGAATCTATGTCTGTTTTAGAAATAAAAAGAGTTCTTATATATTATTCTTTCCAAAATTTTATATCTTTCTTTGCATGCAATCACCTTCACAAATTATTTACACATTGATATAAAAAAGAATGAAACTTACAATTAATTTATTTCTCAGGTGACTGTCATTCTTCAACCTCCTCTGAGGATTATACAATTTAGGCTGCACAAAGTGATGACATCACCTTATAGTAAAACCATAATTTTGATTGTTTAAACGTTGAGGTAATTTTTTAAAAATTAATCTAATATAGGTGAACAACAATGGAATACCTCAATGGAATCACGACAAGTTGATTGTAATATCGCAATTACAACGTAAATAGGAATCTTTGTTCTGAATTAAAAAATCTGAATAAAGAATTATTGTCTTATTAAACAAAATCTTGTAATATTTGGGCTATTTAATAATTTGTTTCATCAATAATGCTAATTTTTTAAATTAATAATTGCAAAAAACCTTACATAAACGTAAGTTTCAGTTAAACTCATTTGAATTTCCCGCTCGGAGGCAAATTGCCGGGTAAGATGGCGGCCGCCCATTTGGGGACGCTATTGAGTCGTGCCGACAAAGGCGGTCGGCAATCCATGTATATATATCAGTGGTCTACACCTTGCGGTACAAACGGCTAATCCGAGAGCCGCGCGAGATAGAGGATTCGCGCCTAAATGGAGGACTCGGCGCGTGCGCGAGTCTGAGGTGGAAGAACGACGACCGTTTCTCGAGGACAGTCCGTCGCGAGCTTTCGAGGCGTCAACTTGTTTTGATACTTGTTGCGTAATAATAAATCGAGCCGGTCGGTCTTATCCCGTTATCCGCTAGCGTCATTAGCGTGAACACATTTATTGCAACGACAGTAATTGCGCGATACGGAAAATTCTCCACGCGCTTATTGGTTTAACCGTAATTAGAACTGATAGCGGCAACGACGTTTTGAGAACACCCGACGCAATACACGCGATCGAGCGAACGCGTCCGCGACACGGAGATTGCTGTACAACCAGTAGAATTAAATTGTTATTTGTTTATAATAATCCGAGAGTGTTTATTCGCGACCCCAGTGAATCTTCTATTCCAATTACCGTAGAGTACGCTTCGCATTACAAAAGCGTGGCCGACGGCCTTGAACACGTCCGCGACGTAGAAGACGGCAGCCATTGCTGAACGGAAGGACGAGGCAACGCAGATACAAAGGCTTTCTGTATTTATGCTGAAAATACAGTGGCGACCAAATTATCAGCCCAAGTAAAGTGGCTTAATAAATATTTTTCATAATTTCATTTGTTGTTCTAGTCACAACTTAACCCGCGTCGCAATCGGTGGCGATCGCAGAAAAAAAAGAACGCATTCCTCGATACGTCGGTCAATCGCGCTTCGGTCGGTCGGGCGGTGATGGTTATCGCTTCTCGAGGGGACGAAGAGGGAAACGCACCGTTCATTTCCGCCCCTCTCAGCAATATCGCTCGCGTGCGTAATTGCGTGCGCGATTATTACCGTCGTAGCGACCTCTGTGAAGTTAGCACCCTATCTTTTAAAAAACCATTTTTTTTTCAAGTTCTGAATGCACCCCGAAGAGTTCTAGAGTTCCTTGTTACGATTACGATTACGAAAGGTACTTTATTTACCCCAAAGAGGCCTTAAAGGGCGTTTTTAAGGAACGTTCCCAAACCTTTACAAACTTGGCGTTTTGTAGGGACGTACCCAACCCTGTACATACATCAAGCTAACATATAACCTTACACTATATTGCCTCCCTACCCCTTCCAATGTCTCCTCCCCAGTCCCTTCCCCCGGTCCGCCTCGTCCTCGTCGTCGTCCGATCCCATCAGTAGTTTGTCCTCCATTTTCTTCACAATATCCTCTTCTGTCAACTCCACTTTTTTCTCGTTTTCCTCTTCTTTCCTTTCCCTTCTCATTCCCCTTTCCTTTCCTTCTTTGATTCTTTTCCACCGACTTGTCTTCGTTCATTTTTACTTTCATCCTACTTCCTTCCTTTCTTCTTGCTTCCAATACTCTCCATTTATCCTCCTCACTTCTCAGCTTCACCATCAATGTCAGCCAGTCCCCTCGCTGTCCTATCATAATCACCTCCTTCACCTCCACCTTCACTCTCAGTCCTTCTGTGAATAGTTGATTTACCTTCTTCCAGTTTGCGATGTTTCCTCCCCATCTATTCTTCTCAACTTTGATTATCACGTTCTTCCTTCTCTTCTCCTCCTCTTCTTCTTCCTTCTCTTCGTACCACCATTTTTTCCTGCTTACTTTTTCCTCTCTTTCCTTGCTCTCGTCTCTCTTTCTTTTACCCGATACTTGCTCCATTTTATATACTTTCCTTTTCAAGATTTCTTTCCACTTCTTCTCTCAGCTCTTTCATTTCCTGCTTAATGTTCTTCATCGTCCTCGATGTTCTTCCTTCCATTACCGTCTCAATCGCCTCCACATCTAACTCCACCGTTCCTCTGATCTTCGTACTTCCTTCCATCTTTCTTTCCTTCTGCGGTGTCTGAAATAAATTATCGAATATCTTATGATTATCTCCTCTGCTTATCATCTGTGTACTCTCCTGCCTTCTTCTCCTCCTCTATTTTACCATACCCTTCACCCTTATAGCCAATCCTTACCTTTGACACTTTTCGCAATCACTTTTCTCTATATTACAGCCTTCTTTCTTTCGTTGTGCTTTTCGTTACGCAGCTCGCTTTTACCGTCGCCATGTGCGTCTCTTACCTGTTCCACTTCTTACTTTCTATCCCTACTATCGAACTCCCGTTCTTGCCACCTGTCCGTTGCACGCGATGTGGCGACATCGGTTTGTTCTGCCGCCTTCTATCTCTTGCTCTGCCGTCCGTCCGTCGCACACGTTGCGGTGATACTGGACTGTTTGCGACGCGCACGTTGTGCATCCGCCTTATTTCCTTCTCGCCTCCTGTGCCATCTCCTTGCCTTTACCATCTCCTCCAGTCAGCCCTAACCTCCTTCTACGGGCTCTTTTTCTCCGACTGTTTTCTCTTACCCTGCTCCGCCTTTTTTCTCACCTCCATTTCCTGCACCTCCTCTTTGCCTTCCTCCATCCTCCTCTTCCCTATTACACTCTTCCAGACACTCTTATCTTCCTTACTATAATCCACCTGTTCTCCCGCCGAGGGCTACGGAGAACCTCCCGAATTTCTAGAGTTCCTTGTTAATTTTAGAAATAATTCCGGCAAATAAAGCTAAAAAAACTGTTGATGAATCTTGGGGGTGCTAACTTTACAAAATGAAATCACTAAATCAGCGATAACAATAAAAGTATTAAAAACATTTAATTTTGCCATTAGGATTTCTTTTAGAACTCTTGAGGTGCTACCCAGAACTTTTAACAGAACTCCCAAAACTTTAAAAAATTTGTTTTATTTTACTCAAAAACGGAATATATCAATAACTTTTTATATATCGGTCGTAGCGCTTCAAAGATTAATAGTTATTGGTAGAACTCGTAAAGTGCTACCCAGAACTCGAATATTTCCCGGTTTACGAAAAAAAATTTTATCCTTCGGAACTTGGGAATTTTTCTGATCAAATCACTAAATTTATACTATAATAAAATATTTTTTAATGAGGTTATTTTTTTAGTTATGGAGTTTGACAGTTACTATATTACCGCCGGCATTAGAATTAACCAAGGTGTACCGCGTGGAGGTGGCACGGTCGGATTTACACTTCATTGTGTGTGCGTGTGCGTGTGTAATATAATATAATTTTTTTATAATAGCAACGTAAAAATTATTATTTATTTGTTGCAACGTACATTATTAAATGTGGCTCTATATTTTCTTTGTCTGACGCAGCTCTTCGTTTGGTTAACATGTCACATGTCATACATGTACCAACGAGTTGGTAAGGTAAGTACCAACGAGTTGTCGTAAATATACGTTGAGTAATTATTCTCCCATTATTCTCTTCACTTGCGTATTGATGATAAAAGACCACACCAGCGATAATATATTGTTGCTCATTAAAATCTAAAATTTTTGGTACATAACCTAGAGTTGCATTTTTTTTGTCGATACCTATATATGTTGCGTATCTCTTATCTGTAAATACGCTTGTATCTACATTCTACAAGTAAATGTGATTGAAATGTATATTTTTTTGTTGTCTTGATGGCACTCTTTGCACGCTGATTTTTGTTTTTTATTAGCGTCTAATATAGCATTCTGTATTTCGTAAAGTCCGTTTTGCAATAATATGTCGACATTAATAGGAATTACTGAAATGTTTCGTTCATTTTCGTAATTGCAATGATCACATTGTCTACTTATTATTAAACTAAGAAAATTTGCGAATAAATATTCCGCGAGATGTAAAACATTGCAGTATGCATTTAAATGCATAACATTCCTTCTATAAGGTTTTATTTAAAAAATTAAGATATTATTAAAAATATTCGTCCGCTCTTGATAATAACTATTTGTGATACTCTTGGTGTTAATATGTGAAATACTTTTTGCAAAATTGCAAAGATTATTATTTTTAGTCGTAATAATATCGGCATATGTGGAATTTGTGACTATTCCGTTTGTTACTACTTGAGTAATCGAATCGAACGCGCAAGTCTCGTGAACCACGATGAAGTGATCGCCGCAACGAGAACCTTTGAGTAGACTGCCGTTTTTTAATAAGGGTATTGTAATTTTGTGCAGGGTTGATATGTAATCCCAATCTGGGCAGTCATTGAGGTAAGTTAATTTTTTTTTTATTTTTCTCATCTAATTGTTTTTTATTGATGTCGATTTCATCAACATTGGATTCTTTTTTGGTTAATCCTCTCCAAATTTCTTCGATACCCCACGTGTTTTCAGTTTTTATTGACTTTTTTATTATATGTACTGTATTCTCATTAAAAAGCGATAGCAAAACCTTGCCGTGTAACCAATCAATGTGTCGAACGATGAATTTGTCGATTCGCATTGGCAATTCATCTTTGAACGTTCTACGTTTTAGATCCGCGAATGCTGCTTCGACACTTGAGGAAGTGGCTGTTTCTTTATCGCAGCAAAAATGAGAATGCATAATAGCTGTCCACGTTAGCAAATAAGAAATCAGTTTTTTTTAATTGTTTTGCAATTTGTGGATTGTAGAACGCATTAATTACAGAACCTGACGTAGCATTTGTTGCTACAGTTTCTGCCGACTCGAAAATAACTTTTGCCCATTCTGTCCATCCAGAATTTTTGTTTGAAAGTCAAACCGAAATATTTCGTGTGTTATTAAACGCTCGAAATGCGCAGTCCGGCCACGTTTGTCGTGAGCCGTGATCACGCGCCTCGAAAAGCGTCGCGCGCGATAATTCGTTGAGGCACCGCACCTCGCGACGGGAACACGTGCTCGACGCGCGAGCATTAGAAATCCTGTAAAGAAAAAACAACGCTGGAAAATAAAATCACGCTTTCCGTGATTGGCCAAATACTCTCGTTCTCCGGTTTTGCACGGCGCGACCGCCGAATAGCCTATCGGAGCAGGCAGAAGACGTTAAATCGTCGGCTCGCTCGTACGGGAGCTGGCGATTCTTGATAACCGCTCGTGTCGTTCGTTATTCTGCGTTCTCGAAAGTGACCTTGTTTGCTTGTGTTGAAACTTGTCTGTGAGACTGAATATTGTTTAATATTGTTTGCGTGCGGTAAAACTTTGCGAGCAGACGCCTGTATTACTTTTACGCTCGTCCTCGGCCTCGCGATCAAGATCTCCGCCGGCCGCGAGCAAGATCTCCGACCAGCAAGATCTCCGACTGCAAGATCTCCGACCAGAGATCCCAGGTTTAGGTCTCTGCTACATAGCCTGTGGAGGGGACAGGCTGTGGAGGGGATAGGATCGCGTCACGTGACGCTGACGCACATAAGCCAAGCACCCCGTGTACATGTGCGCTCAGCGCTCGGCCAGCCTCGGCCAGCTAGAGAAAGTAAACATGCTATGCTCTTTCTCTTTCTCTCTTGAACCGGCGCGTCGTCAGCCTCGCAGACGAAATACGTATATTAGCGGCTTGACTGTCGCGTGCTTCTTTCTACACTAGATGCGATCAGATGCGATACACTATCATATCGCTTAATGATTTTACAATTTAGAAGTTAAAATCATTAATTAATTAAATTACAATTTCTTGTGTATATAAAAAGTATTAACTTAAAAACAAAACCGAGAACTTGAGTCGTCAGTAAATAATTAACAATCAGCACAGGAGTTGTGTTCGACCAAACTGGCAATTTTATTATTCAAAAGACGCTACGTTTTGACCGCAAAATTCGGTCCTTTTCAAGCGTGTATAACTCACAAATATTATTTAGTTAGACATAGTTGCCAAAATACGCCAAATCTAAAAACTAAACATCAGATTTTGTAGAACGCGACAAGCAGAATAAGTTCAAAACATTATATAAATAAAAATAACTTACATATTGGAGTGTTTGAGATCGCAAACTTAGCATCGCGACGAAGTCGCGTTCGGCTGCATGTCAGCACATGCACGCTTGCAGTAAACTAATGTTCGCGAAAAATGTCGCATAAGAATTGTCACGGAAATATTCGGTATAGCATGGATCTTTCGGGATTAGCTTTCTAGAAACTTTAACATTGTTATCGATAATAAAGTCAAACAACAACGCTAGAACAAAGGAACGATCCATGCTATACACAAAGCACTCGAAAACAGGTGACGACCCCGTCGGGTCGCCACGTGAAACCGGTGACGTCGGCTCCATGACGCAGGACTCCGACGGCCAATCACCCTCCCGAAATTCTGGGAAATCTGCAGGGAGGAAGTTTCGCCTCGGAGGTGTTAAAAGGACCGTCGCTGCGCCGCGGAACCGATTTCGCTCGCAGATCATAGAAAACCCGCTTTCGTACTCCGCTTTGCACACCGCTGTTCCGCGTTTAGAACGTTTTCGCCGCATCGCTAGCCGTAGCTTCTGTGCGCGCTCCACGGCTTCCTTGGCAAAAAGGAAAAGAACTGTAAATACTTGTATATATTGGACATTATTGAATATATTTGTTTATTTTTCAATTCGGTACTTGTTCCTTGCTTTTGTGGTTGTCTCGTTACCTCGCGCTATCTCGCGCAACCGCGTGCTCTCAAACATTTCTGAGTGTTAATTACAAGAAATAAAAGACAGTTTAACTACATTTCCGTTGTCCGTATTATACGTATCCGTATTATCCGTATTATCAGAGGGACGAGTCCCTGTCGTGCGATGGTGAAATTGCGACTGACAAGAAAGGACAGAACAATAAACATTGGCTTCGAATTTTTCTGAAGTAAAGAGAGGGAAGTAGATGAGAAGGGGATATTACGTTTCCTTTATGATATGTTCATAGAGAGCATTGAGACTCTCCGTGTCATTTTGCATATTAATAGTGTTGTCCGATTTTTTAATAAAAAACATCTTGGCTAATTCCCTCTTTCTAATCAGTTTTTCTTTGTGCATTATCTCTGGATTCCCCCAATCAAAGTCATGTCCACGGGATATTCGATGTTCACTAACTACAGAGTATTTGCCAGCTGGTTTTCTGATATCCTTCTGGTGTTCTTTCAGACGCGTGCAAAGATGCCTTTTTGTCTGCCCTATATATATAGCATTACAATCTTTACACTTGATCTTGTATACGATTTCCGTTTGTTTCAGATCATCAATTTAAAGTTCAAAGTATAAACCTTAATATCGTCTAAATGGTTATATTTATAAAAAAAACATAAGAGACCTTTTTTGTAGATCGTTAAATTTTCTACAAAAATATGTAATAATTATTTCATAATCTTTGATAGTCGATATGATACAACATTCATAAGAAGCAAAAACAAGTTTTATAAAATTTATCAAACTTTAACTTTGAATATTTTTTGAACGGTTGAATTTATAAAAAAATGATAAGAGATCTTTTTTGTAGAGCGGTAAATTTACTACAAAAAATCTATGTGGCGCAATGCTGTATTACTGTTTGTTAGATAGTTATAAAATTTTTTCTATCTTACTAAATGAAAAATAAAAAATCACGATGAGCGACCTGTTAATATTAATATTAACCTTCCTATACCCGCGCATTGGTCTGTCAGACCGACGATATACGTTTGCCTTGTTTTCCATTAAAAAAAAACAAGGCAAACGTATATCGTCGGTCTGACAGACCAATGCGCGGGTATAGGAAGGTTAAGGACTAAATTTTTAACAGGTATTTTATTTTACCTTCCTGGAAGTATATATGCTGTTCGTGAAATGAAAAAAAAGTTGCTCCAAAATGACACCCTAATATATATA
>NW_027270314.1:0-8192 GCF_030848805.1 Temnothorax longispinosus | reverse complement strand
GCTCAAAAGTTAGCACTTGTAACTAAACACAAACTGTGTTTCAATTGCCTAGGAAATCATCGAGTATCCCATTGCAAAGTAGTGAAACGTTGTCAGAAGTGCGGGAAAAAGCATCATACTACAATACACAAAGTAGAAGCTTCGTCGGAAGAGAAAGATGTAAAGTCGGAAGATCAGGTTCAATCTAGTTCTGCTGTGATAGATACTAACGTTGCTAAAGTTTTACATTCTATTGTCGATTCAAATGTACCTGCTTCTTGTGTCTTATTAGCGACAGCTAGAGTATTTATAATTTCTGATAGAAATGAAACAAGGAGTGTTCGAGCACTCATCGATCCCGGTTCAGAGGTATCAATTATTACGGAAAGAGTTGTTCAACAACTAAACTTGCCTCGTAGTAACTCTTCAATCTCTTTAGCAGGTATCGGTGGACAAGGGACGAATAAAACTAAAGGTGTCACCTCGTTCATAATCAAACCACGTTTTTCATCTAAATTCGAAATAAAAACAACCGCTTATATTCTGCCAAAGTTGACTTCGTCTATTCCTTCTCTTTCGTATGATAAGGATGCATGGTTGCATTTGAAGAATCTTAATCTAGCAGATCCGTCCTTTAATAAGCCAGGTTCCATTAACCTAATAATAGGAATAGATTTGTACACTCAGATTATAGAGGAAGGTATAGTAAAAGGAGAACCCAATACTCCTATCGCTCAGTTGACCAAACTCGGTTGGATTGTTTCAGGATTAGCTAGTCTTAACCAAATTCGTTCTCATGCTCAGGGCTATCACGTGTCAGTTAATGATGATCTTCATGATCTACTTAAACGATTCTGGGAAACAGAAGAAGTTTCATTGTCTACTCAAACGTTGTCTAAAGACGAACAAGATTGCGAAGATCATTTTAAGGCTACTCACTCTCGCGACGCGGACGGTAGATATATCGTTAAACTTCCTTTCAAAGATTCTCCGGATAAATTAGGAGATTCCAAAGCTAAAGCCATTCGGCAAATGGTTAATATGTCTAATAAATTTTCGAACAACAAATCTCACGGTAAATTGTATACGGATTTCATCGAGGAATACGAGAAACTAAACCATATGAAGCGCGTGGATGAAAATCTCATTGAACCAAATAGAGTTTATTATATGCCTCACCACGGAGTTTATCGAGAACAGAGTCTCAGTACAAAGTTGCGAGTCGTTTTCAACGGCTCCAGTAAAACCACTACTGGTTATTCGCTTAATCAAATTCTACATGCGGGAGCAAAATTGCAAATCAATTTGTTTAACGTTCTCATATGGTTTAGAGTGTTTCGATACGTCTTTTTCGCAGATATAGAAAAGATGTATAGACAGATACGCGTACATCCTGACGATTGGGATTTTCAAAGGATTGTGTGGATAGACTTTCTTGGTAAACTTATCATATTTATTCTTCTCACAGTAACTTATGGTTTAATATGCGCACCCTTTCTAGCTTTACGGGCTTTTGAGCAATTAATTCTTGACGAAGGCCATAGATTTCCCTTGGCTATGCCAACTATGAAGAAGGGGAGATATATCGACGATTTCTTTGGAGGAGAAGATACAATTGAGAGAACACAATTGGTAATGGAGCAAGTAAACAGTCTTTGCATGGCGGGCGGTTTTCCTTTAAAGAAATGGGTCAGCAATAATCCAGAAATTCTAAGGTCTATTCCTTTGAACCATAGACTTAACAATACATCAGTTCAAATAGACGAATCCTCCATAATACATGCGTTAGGTTTAGCTTGGCATCCATCGACTGATCAATTTCGATTTACTTTAAATCTTGAAGAACCAAGTGTCATTTCGAAAAGGACTATTCTCTCGACTATTTCAAAGATATTCGATCCATTAGGATTTCTATCTCCGGTTACTATTTCGGGCAGGATTCTTGTTCAGGAATTATGGTCTAGTGGACTTGACTGGGATGATGAACTCCCTCCTGTCCTTCTAGCTAAATGGAAGCAATTCATGTGCCAGTTACAAGAAGCATCAAGCTTTACGTTTCCAAGATGGATTGGTTTAAATCAAGTTGACTCATTTGAAATTCATGGATTTTGCGATGCGTCTCAGCACGCAATCGCTGCTGTTGTTTATCTTAGGTCTTGTTCTAATGAGTCAGTAGTTACCGTCACACTTGTAGCAGCAAAGACAAAGGTAGCCCCTCTGAAAAGACTTACTATCCCGCGACTAGAATTATTGGGAGCAGTTCTACTCACTAAATTAATGATCTCGATTCTTCTTACTCTCGAAAGACTTGATATTCCTTTATTCGCTTGGATAGACTCGCAAGTTGCTTACACATGGATAACCAATCATCCTTCTCGATGGAAAGAATTTGTTCGTAATAGAGTTTGTTTCATCCAAGATTCGTTGCCACAATGTAAGTGGGGTTTAGTTCCAGGAATTAAAAATCCGGCGGATTTAGCTACGAGAGGGATTTCTCCTTCACATTTAAGTGAAAGCTCCATATGGTGGAGTGGACCAGAATGGCTTTCTCAACCCAGTTCTGATTGGCCACAAACTCCGTTGCCATGTGGCATTGAAAACCTCGAAGAAAGAGAGAACAAAATCTGTTCCGTGGTAACTAATAAAGTCTCAGAAATATGGAATCTTATTTATAAATATTCGAATCTTACTAAATTGCTTCGCGTTACTGCATTGTGTAGAAAGTTCGTTCGTAGGACACGCAAAGATTTTGACGCAACTATAAATCCTCTTCTTTCAGTTAGTGATATTTATCATGAGCGTGACTTTTGGATCAAGATTATTCAACGGGGTTCATTCTCCTATGAGATTAAAATTATTTCGCAAGGACAATCACTTTCTAAATCGAATCCGTTAGTTCGCCTAACTCCCTATATAGATGCAAATGGAATGCTTAGAGTAGGAGGAAGACTTCAAAACTCCTTATTAACAGAAGAAAATAAACATCCCTTCATACTACCCAAAGATTCAGCTCTCACGAATTTAGTTATAGCCGACGCACACTCTAGAACCCTTCATGGTGGAACACAAGTTACTTTAGCCTTTATTAGACAAACTTATTGGATTATAGGAGGTCGAGTAGTGGTTAAATCATTCATTTTGAAGTGTGTTCGATGCACTCGATTTCGTCAACAGCGAGCTCAACAACTTATGGGGCAGCTCCCAGTTGAACGAGTTATTCCATCTCGAGCATTCTTACACTCAGGTGTCGACTATGCTGGACCGTTCACTCTTAAAACGTGGAAGGGTAGGAAAGCTAAGACATATAAAGGCTATATTTCACTTTTCGTTTGCCTAGCTACTTCAGCTATTCATTTAGAGTTGGTCACTGATTACACTTCAGAAGCATTCATTGCTGCTTATCGACGCTTTACCTCCAGACGAGGAATATGTTCTACTCTTACTAGTGATTGTGGAACCAACTTTCAGGGAGCAGATAAGGAACTTAAACAGCTTTTCTCTGAGGCCTCTGATCATTGGAAAGAAATAGCTTCTTGTTTACTAGGTGATGGCACGCAATGGAAGTTTAATCCTCCTTCCGCTCCTCATTTCGGAGGAAAATGGGAGGCTGGTGTCAAATCAGTAAAGTATCATTTAAAACGCACTATTGGGGATACTTTGCTAACTTACGAAGACATGACTCCTCTTTTAACTCAAATTGAGGCAGTATTAAACTCGCGTCCTCTATGTCGATTGTCAGACGATCCAGATGATATTTCGATTATAACCCCGGGGCATTTTCTTATTGGGGGCTCTCTCTCAACCATTCCTGAACCATCATTATCTTTAGTTCAAATTTCTCACTTAAACAGATGGCAATTACTGCAACAAAAACTTGAGCACTTTTGGTCGCACTGGTCAAAAGATTACTTACAGAGACAACTTGCAATTTATAAATGGAATAGTGTAAATCATTCGATAACAGAGGGTTCAGTGGTTCTCGTGGTTGATGAGCGTTATCCTCCGTCGAAGTGGCCTTTAGGCAGAGTTGTTAAGATACATCCGGGACCTGATGGTCGTACTAGAGTTGTTACGGTCAAGACTCAATCGTCAGAATTTAAACGTCCAATTGCTAAGTTGTGTCCATTGTCAGTTGATCAGGTTTGTTTGTAATTTATTCGTCAACTACGTTAACGAAGGCGGGCGGAAATGTTTGAAATCAACGTGTAAAGAGAGAGAGAGAGATTGTATAGTTGCGGCAGCCAAGCGTTCGTATTGTGGTAGGTCGGTACGTGCGGATACGTATGCGAAAAATAGATCCGACCGCGGAGTAACCCAGGCGCTCGAGAACGGTCGAGCGCGAGCTTCCCGCGCGCTTGCGTAGGGATATCTGGAGGGGCGTGCAGCCCGGGCGAGCGACTCATTCGTTTCCTAGATTGCGTGCACGATGCTTCGTGCTCTGTTGCGAAAGATCGAGATTATTGCGTCATATTGTTGATTTCGCATATCTCAGTTTTTGAATTGTCTATCCGTGTTTCATATTGTGATTAATTCTACTCAAGATTTATTCAACGAATATCCTGATACTGCTGGCAACCGTACCGAAAGGAATCCAGGGATATCCGTCCCGGCAAGCAGACGCTGGAACGAGGAACGAAGGAAGGCAGCCATTTGCTGCTTCGTGCTCTGAAAGATAGATTATTGCGTTCATATGTGATTTCATATCTGTAATGTCCCGCAAGTGAATCCTCAAGGAAATATCTTGATATAGCCGTCCTCGGCAAGCTACGCTGGCACGAGGAAAACGAAGGAAGGCAGCCATTTGCTGAAAAAACTTGAGAGAGCCTTGACGATAGGAATTCCGAGCCTTTTCGACGTCATAAAGTTCCGAAACGGAGAAGGACTGAGATTTTCATATATTATATAATATAATTCCTTTTGAGAATATTCGAGGTGACTTTATCTTCTGTAAAGGTAACATGTTTAAATATATTATCTTGAGAACGTTAGACTTCGTCTACCGTTCCTGAGTGTTAACGTTAGACATTCGTCTGCCGTTTCTAGAGAGAGAGAGATCATCACTCCTCTCAACATAGTCTCGGATGATACAAAAACTTGAGAGAGCTCTTTTTGGTTTGATAGGATCCGAGCCTTTTCGACGTCATAAAGTTCCGAAACGGAGAAGGACTGAGATTTTCCGAAATATATATATATATATATATTCCTTTTGAGAATATTCGAGGTGACTTTAATCTTCTGGAAAGGTAACATGTTTAAATTATATTATCTTGAGAACGTTAGACTTTCGTCTACCGTTCCTGAGTGTTAACGTTAGACATTCGTCTGCCGTTTCTAGAGAGAGAGAGATCATCAATCCTCTCAACATTATTCTCGGATGATACAAGCTTCACAGAAATCATGAAAACAAGTGAGAGGAAAACTTCCTCGCTCTTTTTGTTTGGAAAGACAATAAAAGTTATCTCGAGTCTTAATTTTACTGAGCTCAGTGTAAAGTAAAATCAGGGAAAAATGTTCGGTTGCAACCAAATTTCGTGAACTGTAAAGACAAATTTTGTTACGTATTTATGATGTATATATTTTATATTACCTTGCGAACATTTTCTCTATTTCTTTTAAAATAAGTATTAAATGAAATTGCGTTCGATGCGAGACATAATTCTTCTCTCTGCGTTATTATCAAATTCATTTCTGTGCGTTTCTGTAAGCATTAATTTCTTGATTTAATGATGATTTCACTAAGTATTGTGTTAACTCTGACTGATTAAATATATTGTTTCTGCTATTCTGAATTAATGTATCGATTCAATAAGCTTTGTGAATTCTGACTATTGAGAAATCCTTACACTTTGTAATTTTGTATAAAAATACAGGATTTGACTAAAGAAAATTATTAGCTTTATAGAAGATGTGATATATGATAACCTTTAGCAAGGTGAAGAGAAATAGTCTATATTTACGATTCACAGATTGATACATGATTCCATAACTATATTACTTATGTTTGAATTTATATGCTGATTGAATTGATTGATTTGTGGAACAGTCCTCTCCTGAAATCACATTTTTCTTTTATTTTTAATTACTTCAACAAAAACTCTGAGATTATGTTCCAGGAATATTTTCTTTGTAATTAACTTGAGAATATATAGAAACAAAGATTCAGTGAATTCAACTTTTATTTCATCATCAAGAACAGGAAAGGACTGTAATATAATAATTATGGAATTGTTTCCTTGTGTGTTTTATTCATTCGGTGTATATTCATTATATGCTTTATAACCTATGTGTAATAACCTGTTTAAGAATACTGAGAAGGTTTTCGGGCAGTTTCCCTTCTCCGGGCAGCAACGAATGTTGGTATTCTGTATCTAATTCTGCCTATTCGAGTCATATTAAAAATATTGAATTCATTAAATGCAATCTCTCTCTCAACTCCACCGAATTCTTAATTATTTGTTCCTTCCTCATCTAAATCTGGAGTTCAGGCTTGTGCGCGAGCTTGTGATAATTATGGAATTGTTTCCTTTGTGTGTTTTATTCATTTCGTGTATATTCATTATATGCTTTATAACCTATGTGTAATAACCTGTTTAAGAATACTGAGAAGGTTATCGGGCAGTTTCCCTTCTCCGGAGCAACGAATGTTGGTATTCTGTATCTAATTCTGCCTATTCGAGTCATATTAAAAATATTGAATTCATTAAATGCAATCTCTCTCTCAACTCCACCGAATTCTTAATTATTTGTTCCTTCCTCATCTAAATCTGGAGTTCAGGCTTGTGCGCGAGCTTGTGCAAACATTGGTCCTTCGAGCCGGATATAGATTTGTGATTCCGGATAAAGATATTAAAGTAAAGATTTATTTTAACTATTGATACATTTACAAAGTACATCCGGATTGAGGAAGCAACAAATAGAGTTTCGCGAAGGTTTACATATAGAGATAATCAGATTAAATATTTCACTAAAGTCATTTTGAATTTGAATTCAAGACAATGGATTCACTAGTTAATCGTCTCGGTCAACAACTTGTCTTAAGTAGTTTCATAGCAAACGCCTATGATAATTTTATTAACGAAGGTTCCCCGGTAATTACTCAACAACGAATAGATAGATATGTGGCATCGCTTACTAATCTTTGGAATCAGTTCAGTAGGGAAAATGAAAGCATTCTGATAGCTCTCACTAGACTTCCAAGAGATGAAAGAATACCTATTTTGACTCATTCCTACTTTTCGGAATCATTACATACGGATACGCGTATATGTTATCTAGCATCTGTTGAACAAATAAAGTCTAGTCTTTCTTCACGTGAATCTATTGCAGTGGAATCTAATCTTAGAGAAGAGGAACCAGTTGTCGTAAGGTCTAGTTCTCGTATTAATGAACCCAGTGCAACAAAAGATAGTGTAACTTCTGAGCCTCCAGTTTTGAATAATTCTGTGTCAGTTCCATCGGTGTCTAATGAAATTCCTTCGACTAGCCATGTGGTGGCTTATGGTTCACCATATGCCAGACTTCCACGAATGGATATTCCGACCTTTGATGGTAATCCTGCGAAATGGCTTGAATATCGAGATCTATTCCATTCAATGGTTGTATCTACATCCTTAACGGCTGTTGAAAAGTTGCAATATCTCAAAACTAGTTTGACTGGTACAGCAGCTCATTTGATTCAAAACACTACATTAACTGCAGAGAACTTTTTAAAGGCATGGGAATCATTAGTATCTTTTTATGACAATACTCGACTTCAAGTTAACACAGCATTAAATTCATTATTCAACCTGAAGCCTATGACAAAAGAATCGTCTGTAGAGTTAGAGATGTTGTATACCACTGTGCTTCAGATCTATCGAACTCTAGAAACTTTGCAACAGCCAGTTGAAACGTGGGATGCTATTTTTGTTTACTCAACGGTGAGAAGGTTAGATTCAGAATCGGTGAAAGCTTGGGAGAACAAATTAGGTTCCTCAAAGATTCCTCCTTCATGGAAGGAACTGATCGAATTTTTAGTAACTCGTCTTTTTTCACTTCAGGCTTATGAGAAATCTAGAGGGATTAAGTTTCAGTTTAAGTCTCAACCAGCTACAGCCAAAACATATTATCAGGGTCAATCAAATGACAATTCAGGGTCAAATAAAAACGTTTGTCCAATTTGTAAAGGAAAACATTACGTTATGAAATGTCCAAAATACGTGGATGAGACTTTA
>NW_027270313.1:0-8429 GCF_030848805.1 Temnothorax longispinosus | reverse complement strand
ACGTGTATCGGAAAATGAGATAAAAGATACATTCAGTAAGATAAAAAATACATTTCGGAAAATCTTAAATCCATATTCTGCCTCTCTTCTCCTTCTCTCTTTTACTTACTTTTATATTCACCCTTTGCCTTCACCTACTCCTTCTCTCCCTCTCTTCCAATCCTTTCCTTGCTCTCACGATGCTTCCCTTCAGCTTTTCCACGACGCGTCTCTCAAGTTCGCTCCTCGCCTTACTTCCCGCCACGTGCGTTTGCCATGCGCTCACCTCGCTCAATCGACCCGGGAAGTCAGGCTACGGGAGTTTAGGTGACGACCAAGACTTCTTGGACAAGGCACAGATTACTGGACCCTGTTTTGCGTGTCGCCCTAGGAGGTTCTGGATAGGTCTCTTTTCTTCGGGAGCAGCGGATCGGTTGCTGATCTCGAGTCGAAGTGTCTTCTTTCGCCGCGGCGCCGATTTTTATAAAGGGGATGATAGATTCGGTGAAGAGGCCGATCCTCGTGCGAGCCGCGCGGCGGTCGGAGCAGTGCAAAATTACGCGCGTTCGCACTCGGCGGAGATCGAATCCCGTCGGCGTTCGTCGTGGACCCGAAGGGATACCGGTGCCGCGAGCCGCAAACGCTCGCGCACACGATAATTTTGAGAGAATTAAAAAAAGGTGGGCGCACCGCGCACCGCGCACTATTCTCGCCCGACGGTCGGGCGGCATCCGGCGGGTGTTAACCGGGAGACGATGCGTTGACAAGGGTGCATTGTTACAAAATAAATAAATACATATATCTATTTCATAAAAAAGAGTACATATGCGGATCAGTTGCTTGCGAATGTTACAATGCAGAATATTGAGATCAAAATTAAAATATATAAAATAATTATTTATTAACAATTTATTTATTATATATTCCATAATAATAGTACAATTTGTTAATAGAAAAGTAAAGAAATTATAATTTCAGTAAAAATTAATGTTTTTAAGAATAAATACTATAGATATACACTATTCTCTGTAGAACAAGATTTGCAATGTATTGTTAATTAAAATCTTTTTCTACAAGGGCTGCAATATATTCACAGCCAGTACTAAAAATCTATAGTTTACATTAGGTAATACACATGCAGAAAATAGTATGTCAGTATTAACAATGTGAATGGAAGGAAGATAAATTTAGATTATATACATGCTATAATTGCAAATATATGATGTTATAATGCATTTTAGCATATGCTACAAAAGCAAGGATTATAATTCTCCATATTTTTGGTCTTTTTTCAGAGAGAAAATATGGCATCCAATTACCAATCTTTATATGGTGAGAGTTGTGGTCGATATCCTTATATCGGCAGAAAATCCGTAGGAGAAGAGGATATTAGCGTTGACTTCAGCTATCAATTTGTGAAGAAAAGACACGTTAAAATCCACTCTAATCTCAGTGTATTTTATACGGCCCCTGACATAATTGGACCACCCAAATTTTCAAACTATGGAGAACCATTTCAGGTAATTATCTAGAATGTTTAACCCTCAGAGTACGGACTGGGTTAGCGTAACCCGAGCGAATTTTGAAAGTAGCGCCATTTCAAAGAAAGTATCTTTGTGTCTTTGTGTGTATCTTTGTTTAAACAAATAATGTAATAAATCTATCAACGCCATTGTATTTTTGAGAAAATTTCCAATCCAAAAAAAAATTGTTTCAATTGACAAATTACAGCTCGATATACAGTCAATCAAAGTCGCCGGGTTAGGCTAACTCATGTCCGTACGGAACGTAACTTTTTTATAGTCCGTACCCTGAGGGTTAAATAGACGAATTTCCCTTCATGACTTTACCTTTGACATATGTTGCCAAGATCACTCTTCTGAGTAACATTCCAAAGATTTAGCCGTCGTTATTGATTATAAAGTTATTAACAAAAGATATAAATAGAATATAGATTTCTTTAACACCGTATAGATAGATAGAACTATACCACTTTCGATTCTTTTTTACATGCAAACGTTCAATTCTCGTTTAGAGGTCTATCATGGTACATACAATGCGGGTTTTCACTTTCACACGAAAAGCGATGTCATCTCCACTCCACCCCTGCTCAATAGGCAAGACGAGATCTATCATTGAATAACGGTTTAACTTTCTAAGCGAGGCTTACCCCACTCTATCTCTGTTTACAGGACGAAACGAGGTTCACCCTAGGGTTCCTTTAGTAAGAATTACGACACCGTCCGTAATTAATAATTACTAGGGATATATAGCGAACGATCGAGAGAGACAGCCTTCCTACTCTCGTACTTTTCATTTGGATGTTAAAGTTTTGTCTCACTTGCACTAACTTCTTCCTTATTAATGGCGAACCAATCAGGAGTTATCACGCGGGGTCGTATAATTACTAGAGGAACTCTAGTCAATCCCTGCTAAAGGGAGAGGCTGAATCCCTCTGCCGCCCACATGTATACTGTCTATAAACACATATCAGCAAATTGACTTTCCTTAATTAGCACTATTATATTAATTCTCAAACTTTTTTATTAATAACGTTTAAATAAATAACGAACGACGGCTAAAACTTTTGGAAGGTTACTCAGGAGAGTGCTCATCAGTATAATATGTACATCAAGGTTAAGGTCGTAGAAGGTTGCTTTTCTAAACTAAATAATTATCCTATTTTATTCTTCGAGTTTCAATGGAGAAACATATTTCATAGTATGTGTATTATTCGTTATATTGTCCTGTACAAAGTAATCGTAATCTAATTTTATATATTACAAGATTTTTTCTACTATTTGATACATTTTGACTTTTCAAAACAGAAATTTAATGGATGGAATAGTGATATCAACATTTCAATAACTCCGTGGCAATACGAAGAATCCATGACAACTTATCATAGAATACTACTTCCGCCACGGGATCAACCGATCGGACATAATTACATTGGTATGTGATACCTGAATTCACAAGTAAGATATTGTTAAAGAAGATACGTTTTTGTTGAGAAAAGAGTATAATTATATTTTCTTTTTTGAAGATATCGAGTTTCATGAAGCTGTATATCCAATCAGAGTTTCTATATACGAAATGTCACGAAACAATCCTGGAGACGTAATTCAAATTTTGGCTCAAGATGATTCTAATAATAAGTGGTTTAAATTGTGGGGAACTGATTATAAGTCTGAGATTGATCTTCAACAACAATTGGCAACTGAAACTGATTATAAGTCTGAGATTGTACCCCCGACATCAAGATTATTTTCTCCACCCTTATCACACCCGCGTGACTTTAAAACAAAAATGCTAAGATTATTTTTTAAAGACAGAGATACAGTTTTCTATGAAATACCTCTTTACACAAAGCTAGATGCTGTGATGCTTATCGGTACATCAAAGTTGGTTCGTCCTAAAAATTATGACAAAAGTTTAACTAATCTGTTAAAGGAAATTAACTGCATGTACTTTCCACACCATGAGAATATTCATAATTTAACAGCAGATTTCAAAAATGCACACTTGGATATAGATTATTTGCAACGACATTTTTCTGAATATTGCATTATAATGGAATATTGTAAGGATGGAAGGTATTATTATCAACATTAAGTAATATTAAAATCTCTTTCTTCTGATAATAATAAAAATGAATTTGTTCCGATGTTATTTGCAGCTACATAAGAAGGGTTTCTAAGGGGAGTATTTTGAGAGAGAATTTGATGCACAAAAATGTATCTCTGGAGGTAATTCGTCATTCGAATTGTGCAAAACGTATAAAACTCTCTTCGGATGAATCCAAGGAGCTATCACGTTGCAATATATTTGACCTTCCTGTAAAGTATTCTAAGAAGCCTATTTTTTATAATATTTATTGCAATGTCATCTCGTGTATTAAAGTTTTATATTTTATTTTTGCAGGATGAAATACTACTAATAATATTAAAAAACTTGGATCTGATGACGTTATGCCGCTTGAATCGTGTAAATAACCGCTTCAATAATTTGATGCGAGATCCTCGACTCTATACACGTTTGAATATACACTGTTCACCTTTCGCAAAGTATTATGTGAATTTTCGGTTAGATATGGCAGAACGCGATATGAGCAATATATTTTGTTACTTTACATCTAGATGTAAATATTTGCAGCAGTTAGATCTTACAAAAAGCATATTTAGTGTTGAGGATTTTAATAACTTCCTTGATAATTGTGGCAGACGTTTGACGCACTTAAGATTAGAATACTGCGGCTATTCTATCAATAATCTTGCCCTACTTAAAATTTCGGAGATATGTGTAAATTTGAAAGGTATGTATATACATATAAAGTATATGAAACATGGGATTGTCGGGTTTATTGTATATGCTCAACACATTTCTCTTTTTAGAATTGAATCTAAATTATTGTGGTGGCATAGATGACAAAGGATTTTCGTATCTCGAGAAATTAAATGGTTTGGAACATTTAAATCTTCGTGATACATGTATAAAACCTGAATGTCTTTACAAAATACTGCAAAAAAATCAACGGATGCGTGAGTTCAATTTTGACCCTGCCGATTACTCTCTTATAAGACGTCCAGCTGCAACAGAGTTTATAAATGTGTGTCCTAACTTGGAAGTAATACGTTTAGAGGACTGTATTCTTACATCGCAGGATTATGACGTTCTCGCTGACTGTAAAAATTTACGAAAAGTGTACCTTCCCCGGTAAGTGGTGCTTTTCAATTTTTTTTTCTTAATACATTACTATATTCTTGATTGAAATTTGTGTTTGCTTCTCTTGCATTTCGAGGATCTTGAAAAAGTTACATTAATTTTCTTTGTGCTTCCTCATAGAGAAAGCTTTGTTTCTTGTGCAAAAATTTTTTCAGTTTTCTTTGCCAATGTGTTCTAAATATTCTAAAACGTTGAAATATCACATTTTTACAAAATGTCCGTACGCGCGCGCGTGTGTGTGATATCGGGTTAAATTTTGAATTTGGCGATGATTGTTAACGGAGTCCTTTAATTTTATATAAATTTTGAATGTTTTGAGAAATGTCCGTGGTAGCTCTAACTTCCGCAAATTTTGAGATATTGGGCTATTTATAATACCATTATATTCTTCAGTCTTTTTTACCTTTATTTATATATAATTCTTTAAGATTTGGTTGATTATACCTAGCTTTATACGCGATCAAAGGTCCATATGCGGAGTCCGTATATAAACCGTATAGCCTGAACTCCCAAAGTCAACTTTGATTTGACATTGCGTCGATTGTAAAACTCCATTTGTGCTACTAAGCTGATTTATCAATTCATAAAAATGTTAAACTTAAAATTTAAATTTAAAAGTGTGCAAATTAGGAACTTGCTTCTTCATTATTTCAGATCAATCGCTACCATTGCTCCTATTTTATTTAGTTTATAAAACTTTTCGCTATAAAGAAGCCAAACTAATAAATACTAATAATTATACATCAAGCAAAATACAAGCTTCCTTATAAGAGAATACTTTATGAGCGAAATAAAATGTTAAATTGCTCTGAATAGGAGCAATGGTAGCAATATGTAATGATGAGAAAACGATGTACAAATTTCTAATTTGTACACTTTTTGTAATTAGAATACTATATAATAGTCATATGATTTTTGTTACAGATTCTTTCGTCCAGACGCTGATAATTACTTGCACAAATTACTTTCTTCCTGGCAACGTTTGGAATTAGTTACTTTAGGCTCTATTGTTCTCAATGATCACAATTTGAAATTATTAACGCAGTGCAAAAACTTAAAACAGTTACAACTTCATCGGGTGGCACTTGTTACACCTGATAAGTGTTTTACTATTTTGGAACAATGTCCAAAACTGCAAGAGTTTCATCTCATATTTTGTAACATTCACGATTGTTTGGTTAACGTATGGAAGGAAAGATATCCGCATGTGTCCACCTATATATTTGATTGATAATTTGAAAAGTTTTGTTAACCCTTTTGAGATATATACATATATATACATATATTATATATGTAGCAATTTACTTTTTAAAAATTATCTAGCGAACTAGATTGTAAAAGAAGTTAATGCCTAATAAAAACGAAATATCCACACTTATTTATAATTTATTTTCGAACAGTTTTATCTTCTTTTTTGTAATTTGACCCTTTTGGCAGATAGTCATTTTTTTGCTTGAAATAGTTGTTTAGCGAAATATTAAGGCAAACTATATTAAGGCTCTTGGGCTCTTTCCGCTATCACGTAAGATTAATTGTGACGTCAGAAGCGAGAAATGACACGCTGAGAATTCTTGCGTGCCACTTCCAAATAAAAAGATATTTGCATAAAATAAGCACTTCATATCACTTCAGCACACTTCAAAAATATTCCGAGGTGCTCATGATCTTTACGTCTGCTATATTACTACCAATAATGCTACCAATTGACAATATTTTAGATTATATATATAATAATCGTGCAAACATTCCTGCACTTTTATTGCATTATTTTCTGAAATTGTATTACATCAAAAATTCTGGAAACATCGGAAACATTGATCGATAAGACCCTTAGGACTCACAATTTGGGTATAAAGTTGGTTGATAAGCAGTCTATCAAGTCGATATTTGCGGGATTTTTGATCTATAATACAATTTCAGAAAATAATGCAATAAGAATGCAGAAATGTGTGTACGATTACTATGCATATAATCTAAAATATTCAACATAGTTTCTATCGTGGCGAAACGAAACATATTCATACATGTCAATAAACTTGCTTTAGGCAAATATTTCAGTCCTATCATTAAGATGTCTGTTTTCTAGTGAGCCCACAGCAATAATCACCGCATAAGATATATGGTACCGGTACATTGAAGGAATATATTTTATACAGCTATCTCCGGACATTCGCATATACACTTTGTACATGTGTGGACATAACAACATTTTTCGGTACTAAAATCTAAAAAAGTTAAATATGTCAATAAAAATTAACCTTTAGCCGGCACACTTCACCAGAATCACATAACTGGCACACTGGGGCCGTTTCAGACCCCACCACTAAAATATGCTTGCTGCGAGGAAGCTATTAATTTTTTTTATTTAAACAATTACACGATAGTCTTTGAATGTTGTTTTAACAAATGTCGTAGGTTATTTTGATAAAATGTAATGTTAAGTATGAAAAGAATTGGAGAACGTATAAGAAAACGAAGAAATGACTGTTTACACTCAAAAGGTCATGACTCTTATATTTTAACTCTTCCATTTTTTACTACCATTTTCGTACTATAAGGGGGCTTAAATTAGAGGTGAACTAGGGTGGGGCATTTAATACCCCACACAGTGCCAGCTAAAGTTAAATATATATTTTATTTTAGTTCAACTGAAGTAATTTCTAAGAAAATATTGTCACTTTATGTGTAAAAGTATTTCATTTCTCTTTCATTAACGTTCTATTTCTTTGTAAATTTTTTTTAGTTTTATCACTAATATCAATAATAATCAATCGATTGTCATTGTTTTTATGTAAATAAATATTAGTGCGAAATTTATACAAATAGTGTTTAAATTTTTACCGTAGCAGATTATGAAAATTTGACAGATGAGATGTCTTGGCAAGGAAACCATGCTGTAGAACATATTAGCTGAAAAAAATTGGACTTTTATACATTCTACATTCATGTAGAAAAATATCATTGTTTAGCCAGTATACCTTGTTGTTGTTAGACAATAGGAAAGAATATAAACCGCATCAGCAGTTTGCGCAGGTGTTAGTCAGAATAGTGCAGGAGAGTTTGGTCTTGTTTCATATTCAATTTGAATTTTACATCTGAAAGTATCGTATTGTGGGTGTATTCACTTTTTACATCGATAACTTTGGATAGATGTTTCTCTAAAAATTTCTTATAATTCTTATATTTACTCAGAGTTACATATATGTAATTGTTGTAACTAGGTGTAATCTTAATGCCATCTATCGTTTAGTTCGTTTCCACTAGACATTGTCAACCCCTTATGAAAAAATACACTCAACTTTGATGGTTAACACCCAAGTGTTAACACACAAATTTAGGAGCATAAGTTTAGTGTTTGTCATCAAAGTTAAGTGTCAACACTTAAATTTAGGTATAGATTAAGTATTGACCATTAAGGTTTAGGTAAATTGTGGATTAAACTTTCAATGATGAGTGTATATTGGGAGTTTATCCTCAATGATAAGTGTAGAAATGTATTGAAAAATCGATTAAAGGGAAAGAGGCAGTAAGAGCCGGCGCGGTAAATAGGGCGCAAGTATTGAAAAATATTTCTTGTATATAAACTGAATTGTTTTTTTATATCTTTTAGCAATATAATATAAATATTTATTATAAACATTTCGATCAATGTTAGATATATCTCTGCGACAAATATTGTAGTATTATTTTTAGAAATATTAAAAATACATTGGATAAATATCCCA
>NW_027270312.1:0-8225 GCF_030848805.1 Temnothorax longispinosus | reverse complement strand
TCCAAGAGCTGACGACACTTTTGGCCAAGTGATTTTGTAAATCACGATTTTCCGTTATAACCTGCGTGGACGACTCTCCTTCGATAATCCGAACACCTGGCTGGCCGTACTTGGGGGTTTAGAAGTACGCAGGTGAGAAAAAAAACGGATTTTTCAGTCATAGTATAAGTCTTAATTTTATCGGATATTGATAATTGATCACTCAGAAACATGCCAATAAATTGCCAGTTCGATTGCTCGGGGGGAATTAGTCGCCAGGCTTAATTAAAAATAATTAAAAATAATTATTTTCAAGTCATACTATAAAAGCTGGGTTTTTTTTACTAACAAGTATAGTGCTAACACATACCACCCAAAAAAAGCCAAGTGAAAATTGTGGTGGCAACATCTCTAAAAAAATTATTGAAAATGCACAAAGCCGGCGGAGAGGTCTGACGGTTATATCCGGCTATTAAGATATTAACCACTATAACTTTAACTTCGCTATTCTCTTATTATTACTCTTATTATTTCTCTTATTATTATTAACTTCGCTATTTATTTGATACTACAATACTAATTTTTCTTTAACTGTAAATAGTCAAGTATTACAACAACTAATTATTTCTAAACATTTTTAAATTGAGGCGCGAATCGTCAATACGTGCAGGGTATTCGCTCCGACCTAAAATTCTGGATGGCATATTTTCCACGAAGCTAAAAGTCCCATTTTGCTCAGGTAGCATTTTGACGAAGGCAACGTTACGCGATTAGAATACTGAAATATCGTGTTATTAAATATAAATTAAAATGCAACGCATGTATTTGTATAATAAGCGAAAGCAAAATATTATCCCATTAAATATGAGCAACCAAGTTTTTCCAATTATGCATTCTGATTAAAATTCTGACGAAACAGCGCGGTACTAAAACATTAAAATTCTACGGCATTAAATATTACATCACCAAGCCTCTTTATAAAAAAAATTAAATGTATATGTAAAATTAAATAACTGTAAATGTGTTAGACTAGAAGTCGGGTCGATCGATGCGTAATTGGTCTCGAAGCTTTCCAGCTTCCTTCTCGTTTCTCGCTCTCGGTATCAACAGCCTCCGGTTCTCAAAGACCTTTTGCGCGTGCATGATGCACGCCACTTACTGTAAGTTTAATCTGCGCGGTACCTACACCTATTCCGACACGCTCGAATTCTATCGGCGTATAATCGCAGATCACACTCATAGAAGGTATTCGCATCCCACATTGTCGGGCGTGAAACACGGCAATCAAGTTTCCATTTTCTTTTCATTTTTCACGCGTTAAAGCACAGTGTTAGAGTAAAGAAACATGTATTTAACGCAAAACGGAGGTCTTGGGGTGATAATAGCCGAATTTGTCTATTCGTTTCAAAATTCGATCGTAATAATAACACATTTTATTTATTATTTTATTTTATTTTAAACTGATCTTATATTCTTTCAGTTGTTCTATATATTTCAGGTTTATTTATAATAAGTCTTAGTTAAGTTTACACTCTGTCAAATATTAAAAGATGAAATTAAACCAATACCTTAAGTTAAATAACATAAAACAGTTTAACACAAAACAGTATTATTTTACTTCCATTGGTTTAATTAAATTAACATTGTTTTAGTTAATCGTTAATTAAATTAACAATATATTGAGTAGGAACAGTGGCGACTTGTATATAGGAATGGTTAAAAATGACTCAAATTAAGTCATTTATAATTTGACACTACGAATTAACAGTTTCTGCCAAAAAAGAATGATATAAGAACTTCGATGTAATATTCTGCAGTTACATACTTAGAGAGCCGTGAATAAAACATGCATTAATTAAAATAAATTTAAAGAAAAAATTATCATTTATCGTGACATAACATGTATAGATCTGAACCACTTATAAAGGAATTTCTGGAATTCCCAAGATTGAGCTCCGTTTAGTTTTCGCAACTCAGTTTGCACAGTAGGTAAACAATAGCGTGGCTAGTGTTAATTGCAACATTTGGCTGAGTGGAGGGGATAGCGTACTATTCAGTGGTTTCGTTCCAATTCGTCATTATCGATGTCACTATCAATGTCACTCTCACATAACCAGGACCATCTTCTGAAAAATGAAAATTGAAATTGGTAAATTTTCCTAATCATGAGATGCCATTATATATGTATATATAATCGGAATCGATTCAATATATACCTGCACTGCTTTCGTCGTCGCCATTGGATTCATCCTGTTGAATTAAGACGTCAGCAGTAAATTCGGGTATTTGTTCTCCTTCAAACCAAACAAATTTATAAGTATCTTCATCTTCCATCCACCCGTTCCCTTGAGGTTTTAAAATAGAAGGAGTTTCCAGATAGGCATTACTCCAAATGCTAGTAATGTATCTGCTTCGTAGTAATGCTGGTGTAGCTCAGTCTGACAGGGAGGCAAGTTAGAAGCATCATAGTTTTTCATTCTTTTTTGGAATTTTCCTTTTTCTTTTCATCACCAGATGGTTTGTAGGTGATTGAAAAGAGATGAACCTGGCCTCATTGACTTCATAAATATTTTTTAATCCATAAACTTCACAAACAAACTTCTCCAAGATGCTAAAATTGTTGGCTGTTGACTGAGTTGAGCTGACATCACCAAGAGATGCAAAAGCTTTTTGATAGTCTGGTGACTTCTCAAGAATTTTGAAAGCTTTTTTTTTCCCTTTCCTATAAACGAAGGATTGTAATCACATCCAGTGAGAGCATGGAACCCTGGTAATGCGTTGCATAAATGCGTACCCAAAGTATCATACAGCTTTGTTACGTGAATATTCCTCAAAGAATTTCCAGAACTGATTTCCATCCAAATATCCAGTGCAGAGCTGCAGTGTTCCATATTTCCTAGTATAATTATGAGAATATCTGTATCGGAGCACTTGATAAGAATATTGGAAGCAGAATTGATTTTTGATACATGGAATACGATTTTTGTATCAGCTTCTTCGTGATTCTTGCATTCCAGCTCTTCCACTCTGGTGCGAACAACTTTTCTTGCAATGACATTATAGCAATAACAATTTTCGTGATTCAAATAAATTGTTTTATTGCCGATGAAGGGTATAATTTCCTCAGTCGCCCAATGTTCTGCGAAGAAAGCTACAAGCGCTTGTTTGAACCTACTATTTCTCAGTTCCTTCATGAAATCAGCAGGCCTTGTCTGGTCAGCTCCACTAATTGTAAAATGGCTGCTCTGGAATCCGCCTCTTAATGAACGTTCATGATCTTTAATTGATGGTGTAAAATATTGATCAAAAATTATGTCAATCCGTTGTGCATCCGACTTTGTGACCATTTGCAAGAATTTCTTCGATATAAATCCAATGACTTCGGTACATCTTTCATGAGATGTAGCATGAAAATCCATCCACGATAACTATATCAATTGGTGGTGGCATGAAGGTGATGGACTTTCAATTTTTTTTTCTAAGATTTGTACCAAAACAGACTTCGCAGTCTTACATATTTGTCCATCTAGGTGGCACATCGACATTGGCACTGGCGTAAGAGGAATGTCATGACTTTCGCAACTCAATTTTATGGTCCATTGAAATCCCCAGCATTCGTCCAAATAGATCCCTCTGCATCCTCACTTCTTGAACTTATTACCGATTTTTACTTTCTTTTTTACACATTCAGAAGTGAAATTGATTACAGCAGTTTTGTGATATGCAATTTTCAAATCTTTGAGGATCTGTGTTGCATTCAGAAATGAATATCTCTCGTGAACGATTTCCAATTTTTTCTACATTGAGTAAAAAATCGGCTGTAGAGTCTTTTGCTGCTCTCCCTGTGGCAATATTGAATAGGAAATTTTTGTCGAGATCTTGCTCGAATGGGTTCATGTTTTTTCTACTGTGCTCATAAATTCTCCAAGCAACCAATTTGTTTCCTCATCTTGTTTGGCTCCAAGTCCGCTGTAATGTCTTGAGATTTTGTAAATTTGTTACTTCATAAACATGGGATATTATAGAAGATCGAATACTGTGACTTTTTGCCCAGCGTTGGCGCGCAGATATTGAGTTGGTAAAATGTGTGACTCCAGTCAGCCTTCTCCCTGCATCAGCATTAATTGTCTGTTCTAATGTGAGGTCAATGGGCTGTCTTGAAAATTGTTTCTCTGTTCTTTTTACACCGAAAGAGCCTTTTTGAATTCATCAATTAATCCAGGATGAGTATCATTGACTCTCAGCAAATCGTCATGATATTTTATTAACCAACGCGCATAATTCTGGTGATTCATAGCAAAAACAAATTTGCCATTTTCGGCAATATGTATCGGTACAATTCGAAATCGGCAGTTCTGACGCTTCTAGACAGGATGTGATAGTAATCGATCAGCTTGGTGTACAAAATGTGAACTGTGGTGTTTTTCCAAATTCGCCTGTCAAAGTTCTGTCTTTATACATTAAAATATTGCGCTAGTAAATTAGAAAGTGGTCCATCTTGTTCTATCCCAGTAAAATCTTTCACTCCTTGAATTTTATGAAGTTCCAATACCACTTCATCAGAAACTTCTATTCCTTCATGTCGAAAGAAAGGCTTGGAAATGCAAAAGTTGAAATCCTAATGAACAATTGGATGCAATCGTTTACATCGATTGAAATGTTTGCCAGTAATAAAACCATTCACAGAGCCACTGGCCAGTAGATCGCTGTCAACCATTGCGTGTGTTATTCCACAATTATCAATAAATTTCCCTACAGCTTTGAAGTACGACATCATGATGTGAAAACTGACCTAAATGGATAAATATATTATTGAATTGTTCTCTTTCCGTAGATTGGATTTGGAATGCTATTCTGGCAATAGCTAAGTCATATGTTATCTGAATATATTTCTGAGAACATTCTTTTGCAATTTTCTGACTTTCAAGCATGTCTTCAGCACGACTTCCTTCTTAGTAGGAGACTCGTTGATAGGAGTGAGATACGAAATCTTTTGTTGCAAACTATTATCCTTCAATAGCCGACTGTTAAATCCAACCCACATAGGCACGTTCTCTATTTTTAGAGCGTGCGAAAAAACATCTCCACAGCAAATCAAGTTGAGCCACCGATGCCAAACTTTCCGGAATTTTATCCCTGTTTTCGCTGTCTGTTGACAACAAACTGTCCATCATTCGAGGTTTCTTAGGGTACGACGGTAGATCATCAGAGATAGCTTCATAAGTTCTCCTTTTTGTCCTCAACCTCTTAGGCATACTTGCAGATACTCTTTCTTGTTGCTCATCAAAAACTCCATTATTCCACCTCCAGACAATGTATCGTCTCCATATTGAGATATTTCTGGTTCAATAACCTCATCGATAAAATCTTCAGGAAGTTCGTTATGGTGTATTTCAGATGTTTCTGGTTGTGGCTCAGTGAACCTCCATCAATTTGATCTTCTGATCCGTCAAGACTAGGCTCAAACTGGAATATGATTCCGACGGTGTCATGCAGTGTATCTTTACCATTTGTAGTTGCTACGAATCTGTCGAAATTATCGAATGCTACTCCTGTGCTGAGGTGTGGAACTAACGATATTCCTGCTGGGCAGGCCTGTAACGTTCGGTTGCAGCATAAGTTAATTCCGTTTCAAGCTCCTCGATTACATTGTAGCTGCAGCAATGCCCATACTTATTCAGAATATCAACGACTTTTCTGCTGCTGGTCAGACTTTTCAGGGCTATCCCAAGAGTCATATGCTTCGAAGTTTGATTTGTCCTCTTGATACTGCATAGATGACATCTTGAGACAATGATTGAACTTTATTCGAAACTTCTGGGCTATTCCTGCGTCGACGAGTTATACCACCATTAGAGTAAGATAGAAATCTTGAAGTGATTCTGGTATCGAACATTCCCTTTTATTACGTCTTCCATTTTCAAATCAGCAGGTAATTTTTCTTCTTCATGTGCAGTAAATCGTTCCTTAAAATAAGAGCAGCTCTCTTCAAAATATCTTCTTCTTTCAATGTCGAAAATGTCGTGTCTGTTATATCCATACCATCTGCACGAATAACGATTTTTTTTTTACGCATCGTTATTATATCAATTCTGCTATGAATTTTCTTTTAATCTTTTCTTCCAGGTGCTGCTCACAAAAGATTCCTCGTACTTTCCGACCTTCCCATCAGTTATTTGGTCCAACATTTCTTTGAACATGCTGCATAGCAAGGACAAAAAAAATAATGTTCCCGTCTTTGATAATTTGATTCTCTATGTCTACGCTCAGGTCCTCGAAGGCTTTTTTATAATTCGATCTTGCAATGTGCCAGGAAGTTTCTTCGGTTTTATCAATTGATTTCATTCGATTCTGATATGCCACTCTGCACATAATATGATATATACTTTATCAGATATTGTATTTTCGATTTTTTGTAGCATGTCCAACTCATTATTTTTCTGAGCGAATTCCTTTATATCGCAAAGTGAAGATCTTTCACAATGAAGAAGTTGTAATTCTTTCCCTTTGTGTTTTTTTTTTTTTCGTCGTTTATCACAAAATACACACATTCAAAAGCTGTTCGGGGAGTATTATAGCTTCTCGGGGGAGTATTACTTTGAATCCAGGGTTGGTGAGTGTCCCTACTGTAAAAAGATAAAAGTTTAAGTTAAAAAGTTAAAAAGTTTAAAGAGAAGTTAAGTAAAATCGTAACCACCGATCTCGCCATGGCAAGGATCGGTAAAGGGATTACAAAAAAGATAAGTAGAAATGTAATCGATATAGAGTAATAGCATTGCCGATTCCCAAAAAGTGGTAGTATCAAAGTAACGAAAAACTATACAGTTTATTTCCAGCAAAAGATCGGTTAACTCCTCCCGGGGAAATTCTACCCCTACTTCATATATAATTTTTTGCGATTCGGTCAATTAATTCCCGAAAAATTTGAAAAATTTCTGATACCGGCTTCCAAAAAAATCGGTAACGAAAAATTATACACTTTATAGCACTCCCCGGAAAATTCTACCCCCGTTTCATATACAATTCTTTGAGATTCGGTCAATTATTTCCGAAAATTAAAAAAAATTAGAAAAAACCGGTTTCCAAAAAATCGGTAACAAAAAACTATACACATTATGACACTCCCGGGAAATTCTACTCCTGTGTCATATATATTTCTTTGAAATTCGGTCAATTATTTCCCGAAAAAATGAAAAAATTTCGAATACCGGTTCCTAAAAAGATCGGTAACGAAAAATTATACATTCTATAACACTCCCCGGAAAATTCTACCCCTACTTCATATACAATACTTTCAAAACCAGTCGAATAGTTTAAGAGTGTATAAAGGACATACATACATACATACATACATTCATTTTTATATATATAGATAATTAAAGGAAGGTTGTTCTGAAATTGTAAGTTAATTACCCAACCCTGCTTTGATCTGAATCTAATTGTGAGGTTAGGTTCTCGACAGGATCACGATATTTTTTCATAAGGGCCAAAAAGTTATTTCGACATTTCGAATGATAACCATCAGTTTCATTGGAATAGCAGGAAGAACCATATCTCGATATTTTAGCCCATGTGTAATTCTTGACTTCAAAACAATTCGACACTTCAATAATGTTTTTCAGAAAAGAAGATAATTGGACCACCACCACTATCTTCACAAAAAACGCAACGCTGCGCCAGCAAAGCCATTTTTTTTATTTTCACACACTATTTATTATTTATCAATCTTTTCATAAATTGATACGATATGATGTTACGTTTTTAAAAACTCATGGACGTTAAAAACAATTGAGGCCATCATCAGACCCCTCCGCCGCGCGTGCCGGCTTGTGCATTTTTTAATAATTTTTTAGTGATGTTGCCACCAAAATTTTCACTTGGCTTTTTTTTGGGTGGTATGTGTTAGCACTATACTTGTTAGTAAAAAAACCCAGCTTTTATAGTATGACTTGAAAATAATTATTTTTAATTATTTTTAATTAAGCCTGGCGACTAATTCCCCCCGAGCAATCGAACTGGCAATTTATTGCATGTTTCTGAGTGATCAATTATCAATATCCGATAAAAATTAAGACTTATACTATGACTTGAAAATCCGTTTTTTTTCTCACCTGCGTACTTCTAAACCCCCCAAGTACGGCCAGCCAGGTGTTCGGATTATCGAAGGAGAGTCGTCCACGCAGGTTATAACGGAAAAATCGTGATTTACAAAATCACTGGCCAAAAGTGTCGTCAGCTCTCCGACA
>NW_027270311.1:0-8339 GCF_030848805.1 Temnothorax longispinosus | reverse complement strand
GCTGCAGTGACTGGCGAACTTCCTCGATGTCGATAATGTCAACCTTTCTAATTTGTTTTCTCTATATCTGTCTTTGTCTAACGAAATGACATCTGTCCTTTTTTCGATTGCTCGCCATCTTACGCAAGATCCGGCAACTACTGTTGCTGCTCTTCTTGTCATCCTGCATCCGTATTTGCATTACTAAAATAATTATAGATGGATCTTTTTTTGTACGCATTGAATCTTACTTCTACTTACACGATATTATTTTTACATGTTTTCCCAAGGGTGGATGATAAACATTATGTACGTATAAACTGTAGAATTTTTTGTTTTAAGCAAATATTGTCGTCAGGTGACAGCTGTGTATGTGCCCAATAAGTAATATTTTTAATTTTTTGGTGCTTTGATATAAAATCGCGTTTTTCCACCCTAGATTTTTTTGTGCGGACTTTAATTCTAGACCAAAACTTGCATTCTGTAAAGCCAATTAAAAGATCCATCGATTAACGATAATGTCGGTAAATCATACGGCTGCAGGATCCTTTTAAGGGTCGGCAGGAGACACGGTGGAGACCTCTGTCGGGTTGGGTTAGCTGCAGTTAGCTGCGAGTCCGTATTTTATTTATTATAAATTTTCAAGAGCCAAAATGGAAACTCCGGCTCTGTACCGGGTTGCGGCTGATCTTACTGTACATAATTTAATGAGATTTGTTAATTAATTGGCTAAAATTTGGGAAAAACCCACTTGTAGTGCACGGCTACAAATGGTTTTTCCCAAATTTTAGCCAAGTTAATTAACGAATCTTATTAAACTTATGCTCGTTTTAATCAGTAAGATCAGCCGCAACCCGGTACAAAGCCGGTTTTCTATTTTGGTTCTTAAAAATTTATAATAAATAAAATCACGGAGTTAAAGTGCAGGTTAACGTGCACTTAGTGCATAAAGTGCACCTGAGTGCACCTGAGTTGCCTGGGTCTCCTGCCGACCCTTAATTAAGGGGATCCTGCAGCCGTATGATTTACCGACATTATCGTTTTTCGATGGATCTTTTAATTGGCTTTATAGAATTGCAAAATCTTTTACAGAATTAATAAGGACAAAAATCTAGAGTAACAAACGCGATTTTATATCAAAAACACCAAAAAATTAAAAATATTACTTATTTGGGCACATACGCATCTGTCACCTGACGACAATATTTGCTTAAAACAAAAATTCTGCGGTTTATACATACATAATGTTTATCATCTGCCCTTGGGAAAACATGTAGGAATAATATCGTGCAAGGAGAAGTAAGATTCAATGCGTACAGAAAAAATCCATCAAAAAATTATTTTAGTAATGCAAATACGGATGCAGAATGACAAGAAGAGCAGCAACAGTAATTGTTGGATCTTGCGAGAGATGGCGAGCAATGCCCGTATCAAACTACGGATTGGGATTGAGATTGAATTGAAATTTGACCAATCAGAGCAAAGTTTACTAAACTTGAGATCAATTTTCTCTATTCTGATTGATTAAATTTCAATCCAATCTCAATCCCAATCCGTAGTCTGATACGGGCTTTAGACAAAGACAGATAAAGGGAAAACAAAATTAGAAAGGTTTTACATTATCGACATCGAGGAAGTTCGCCAGTCACTGCAGGATCCCCTTAATGATCGATTACATAATGTATGATACACATGAGTTACATACCTAAATAGAGAAAGACGATAAATAAATATTTATTATCGTAACACACTTACGTTCCCGATAACATTTGTGCCATCGTAGTAAACATGGCACAAAAATCCCACAATTTCTTTATAATCTTCTAGGATCATTTTTCTTGATTTGCTTCGACTAGGTATACTCTCAACTCTGACTAGCACCATTACTATCAATTGTTATCAATGTAAATGCTACATCCATAGACATATGCCATGTCTATAGCTACGTCATAGTATTATACTGTGGCTACATCAAAATTAATGGCTGGTATTCATATAGCGAATTCGGTTGGACGCACCAGTGCGCACTCAGTGCACATTAGTGCTGGCCGCTGAGTAGAGTTGGTCAAGGAAGAGTTAAGCCAACTAGTGTTCCTTTCGCTGATTGGCTCTGCCATTTCCTGATTAGCGCTTCCGGTTTTTTGAAACATTTGACAGGTTGTTGTCATATTAATTAATAATATATAAAGTATTCAGCAATTATAAAATATTCTAACTTGAAACAAATACTACTAGATATGTTTTAAATCTTAATAATACTATTTAAAATAAAGTGCAAGTACTGAAAATCTGTAGTTTACGTTTACGTACTAACCTACACTATAGATTTCTCGGTATTGACATTGACAGTGAATATCGGAACGCAGCCTTATGCTAGGTCTACAATGCGAGTCGCAAAGTCGTGAGTCGCAAGAATTGACCAATCACAATCGAATTTGAGGAGAATAATCGACTGTGATTGGTCAATTCTTGCGACTCACGACTTTGCGACTCCCATTGTAGACCCAGCATTAGTATACAAACTGAAGTTTCAGCAATTTGAAAATTCCACGTATCAAGTTGGTCACGTGGTTTGATCGGAAAATGGCGTCTTCGAAACTTCCGGCCGATATTGGCTTAACTCTACCAGGTTTCTCTGTCGTATACACAGGTCTGGAAACCAAGTCAAATTTCAGTGGTGGGGGTAGTCCGCTTAGCGTTGTAAATTTTATGTCTCTGGCCGCCACTACGCGTCGCTTTTGGTTATGGTACCTGGTTAAAATAAAGCGCGTGAATAACCTAACCTAACCTGCTCGCTCCTCGCTCCTGCTAGTAAAGCCTGGTAAAGCCAGGGCCATCGTTGATCGTCGAAGAAGCGCGGAAAGCTCCACTCCTCGTCGGTTCTGTTGTTCGGCGGATCGTGCGTGTTTAATATCATTAATACCACGTGCGATTGTGTGATACTGTGCGATATAATGACTAAATCGTGCGCGGTGCCAATGTGCAAATCGCGAAATTATTCAGCAAAGAAATGTTCGTTGTTTAAAGTGCCGTCAAATATCGAACAATGTAAAAAATGGATTGCTGCGATTCCGGGCATTGTTGATCTGAAGCCGTCGCAATTCGTTTGCGAGAAGCATTTCGAAGAACATCACATCCTCAAGAAATGGGTGAAATACGATAATGATCGGATTATCGCCGAAGTAAGTTTAATGATGATTACATTTTTTCTATGTTTTAATTATATTATAATTATATATACAAATTTGACTTGCGTGACTATTTACATAAGTAAATATTTTGATTCTTGCTGGGTTAACTTTCAAATGATCTTGTTACTTCATTGCATGTTTATTGAAGGCTCCTTACATGCGCACTCGACTCCATCCGTTGGCTGTTCCTTCAAAATTTGACTGTCAGAGAAAGGTGGAAAATATCGCCACTGCTAGGGATTGTTCAAGTGGCCAACGCATCAGTGCAGAGCATAATTATTTCTCTTTGGACGAGCCCTCGATGAATACAACGGTCGACGAATCTTGCAATGAGAAGGAGCCTTCTTTCGTACAAGGTATACTTTATTATTCATTGATTCCTTAGAATAGATATGGACATCGTGGCATCTGAAACAGAGAGTAACTAAATATTACAATTGCATGAGTGTATGTTTTAAAGGTAATTATATAGAATAACTAACACAGCTCGGATTACTATGACCTTGACATGTGTTGTGAAGATCACCCTCCTGAGTGACTTTCAGAAGTTTTTAGCCGGCGGTCGTTTTTTATATTAAAAAGTTATTAACAATAAAAGTTTTAAAAATATAGCAATTATTTTAAGTATTGAGAGGCATAAGCGACTAATATTACGTTTTTTTTTTTGTTAAAGCAGAGAATACTTTATTTCACGAAAAAGTCGCTTTACCAAAATACATTTAAAGCAGTAAATTGTTGATAAATTGTATATAGAATATATGTGAGTATTGGAAGGCATAAATGACTAATATATATGTCGAAATAGTTCACGCATATACTTTTCACGCGAGACGAGTTGTCACGTGGTGGGTTCGTGGCGTGCTTTACGAGCTGCTGTGTGAATATTTGTAGCGATATACAATAAACGAGCTCGTAAAGCACGCCACGAACCCGTGACAACTCATCTCGCGTGGAAAGTGTATGCGTGAACTATTTCGACATATATATTAGTCATTTATGCCTTCCAATACTCAAAATAGCTGCTATATTTTCCAAACATTTTTTTGTTAATAACTTTTTAACGAATAACGACCACCGGCTAAAAACTTTTGAAGGTCACTCAGGAGGGTGACCTTGACAACATATGTCAAGGTCAAAATAATCCAAGCTGTGTTAGTTATTCTATATAATTACCGTTTTAAATTTGAATTCTTTTCACAGATGTAAAAACCAATGGGTCTTCGGTAATGGATGGAGTTGATATAAAAACCACGAATATAATACTCCATGAGGATCTTTCGCCAAGAGATGTAGCCACTATCGAGTCAATTCAGGAGCAACAAATTCAGGATGTAACCACTGTCGAGTCAATTCAGGAGCAACAAATTCAGGATGTAGCCACTGTCGAACCAATTCAGGAGCAACAAATTCAGGATGTAGCCACTGTCGAACCAATTCAGGAGCAACAAATTCAAGATGTAGCCACTATCGAACCAATTCAGGAGCAACAAATTCAGGATGTAGCCACTGTCGAACCAATTCAGGAGCAACAAATTCAGGATGTAGCCACTGTCGAACCAATTCAGGAGCAACAAATTCAGGATGTAGCCACTGTCGAACCAATTCAGGAGCAACAAATTCAGGATGTAGTCCACTGTCGAACCAATTCAGGAGCAACAAATTCAGGATGTAGCCACTGTCGAACCAATTCAGGAGCAACAAATTCAGGATGTAGCCACTGTCGAACCAATTCAGGAGCAACAAATTCAGGATGTAGCCATGTCGAACCAATTCAGGAGCAACAAATTCAGGATGTAGCCACTGTCGAACCAATTCAGGAGCAACAAATTCAGGATGTAGCCACTGTCGAGTCACTTCACGAGCAACAAATTCAGGATCATCCGGTGGCACATTGTGCACCTGATGTGTGTGAACGTCGCTTTCACTTTTCACAAGTCACTTTTAACTATGGTAAGTAAAATCGCATTTAAATAGTAACCGTAAAGCGCGTTTTTCAAAGTTTTCATTCGTCTCTGTTTGCATAGGTACTCCTGGAAAAATTACGGACTCTACCTCGATACCATGGCCGTGGACTGTCGGTGAACTAAGCACCGATATCGGCAGTTTTCTGTTCACATACGCTATAACGAAGATGGAAAACGACGATAAATTCCCGGTTATAGAAAAAAGTATACAGCTTTGCGCCAACAAAGAACTTCGCTACTTCGTGTATGGAAGTGTCGTTAAGGTACACGGATGTAAACTCCCTCAAATCTTGGAGGACATAGCGTCGCTACCGCAAGCTTTGAAAAAGTTTCAAAATATAAATGTGTGCAACGGTCTCGGCACCAATAACGTTCATCATCTGTCGGCGGATAGTGCGTTTAAAGATTATGTCGATCGATGGCGTTCCAAAAACTGCACATTGATCTCAAAACGGAAGAGGTGTGACCACTGCATGAATGTGAGAAACGTAGTGCACATGAAAGAAGCGAGATCGAAAACGAAAGTATCGTTAAAGCGTGTAAATCGAGTTTCCAATCCGATAGATCAAAGGAAGTTAATCGCGCTGCGCAAAAAATGTTTCCGTGAAAGACGGCAGAAGAAAACAGCCCAGAAACGCATACAATTATTACAAGAATCCTTGCAAAATAAGCAACCGAAATTGCTTCGATTCGTGGCGAAACGTTGGTCGACAAATGCTCGAAATTAAATGTAAGCGCCAACAAGTCACTTTGAGAAACTTTACTCCGAGCTTTAATTTTCGTCTTCCATTAGCGCGTACGTCTGTGGGGTCGCGCCTATTATTTTTGTACCTCCGCATTTACATTATAATGAATTATACATTACTATACTTTGTTCAAAATGGCTAGAGACTTTTTAACATCCTGGAAAGTGTACCGTGCTGAACAAATAATTCAAGAGAAGTCTCAAATGGTTGTAAATTCAGTTGCTCAATAAAATGCAACGTGATTTATGCAATATTTATTTCATATTATTTTCCATATATGCTTACTAAATAAGATAAAGAAAAAATATTGTAATTACCTATAAAAAATTTACGCAATCTCATACGCAAGAATTAAAAATACGCCATATATGTTTTATATATTTATTGAATAAAATTTAATATAATATATTAAATGCATTTATTTCGAAGAACAACGTGAAAGAGTTTCAAAGAACTAGTTAAAATAGAATTTTATATTTTAAAGTTTAGGATTTGAAGATTAAATAATGCGATATATCAAAAGCATATAAGAATATATACGTTAGGAAAAGCATTCTAACATACACAACACAAATATATTCTTTATATATATTCTCTATCAACCAGTTTAGAAGAAAATCTCAATTTCTGTAAATGCTCTAGATAACTCTAGTGATTAATAGATATATCAATCAACCATAGTTTTTAAAGATAAACATAGCAGCGCTCTGTGCTCTTTATGCAATTATAGTTTAATAAACTTGGAAAAATAATATAATATGCATATGTATGTGAATTCATAATTAATTCTGGAAAGAGTACGCGTAAATTCTATATAATCCAACGCAGCTGTTATCGGTCGTTCCGACTTGGGATCTACATAAGGTTTCATACGGGCAACGCAATAATCGGCCATCTCCTTTGTGAGGTTCTGAAAAAGAAAAAAAAACGATTAACGAATATAAATTGCATTCTTCGTGATTGTAGGAACATTGTAACTTATATTTCTGAATATTCAATAGTATTTGCAATACTTACAGCATATAATTCCTCCTTTGTGACGTACGGCCGATCTGCTGCAGTGATTGCTCGGAAAGCGTTCTCTATTTCCTCCGAGCTCTGCACGTTCTCCGTTTCCTTGCTGATCATAAACGCCATGTATTCTTGCAGCGATACATAGCTGTCTCTATTAGGATCCACGATGTCTGCGAATAATAATATCGTGTTAAAAATAGATGGTTCGAAATAATGTAACCGGAAATAACACAAGAATTAAATCAACAAAACCTAATATGTTCTCGAATTCCGGATCGGGCTGTCCTTCTTCCATCATAGGAAAGTCATAGCCCAAAGCTCTCAGGCACGATTTAAAATTCTTGATGATTCAGACGGCACTCTTGTCCTTGTCAAAGTGCTTGAACATCATGGAGAATTCCTTTAGTGCGTCTTCAGATACACCGGACTGGTTTCGCGCTTGAATCTGCTGTTCTAAATTGTGTTGCATGCACATTCCTAACTGATCCCATTGTTGTGCCAATCCTACGGTACTGTGTTCTGTGTAATTGTACGAAAGAAGGCTTTTTCTCATTGCAAGATTCGTCGACCGTTGTATTCATCGAGGGCTCGTCCAAAGAGAAATAATTATGCTCTGCACTGATGCAATTGAACAATCCCTAGCAGTGGCGATATTTTCTACCTTTCTCTGACAGTCAAATTTTGAAGGAACAGCCAACGGATGGAGTCGAGTGCGCATGTAAGGAGCCTTCAATAAACCATGCAATGAAGTAACAAAATCATTTGAAAGTTAACCCAGCAAGAACGAATCAAAATATTTACTTATGTAAATAGTCACGCAAGTCAAATTTGTATATATAATTATAATATAATTAAAACATAGAAAAAATGTAATTATCATTAAACTTACTTCGGCGATAATCCGATCATTATCGTATTTCACCCATTTCTTGAGGATGTGATGTTCTTCGAAATGCTTCTCGCAAACGAATTGCGACGGCTTCAGATCAACAATGCCCGGAATCGCAGCAATCCATTTTTTACATTGTTCAATATTTGACGGCACTTTAAACAACGAACATTTCTTTGCTGAATAATTTCGCGATTTGCACATTGGCACCGCGCACGATTTAGTCATTATATCGCCCACAGTATCACACAATCGCACGTGGTATTAATGATATTAAACACGCACGATCCGCCGAACAACAGAACCGACGAGGAGTGGAGCTTTCGCGCTTCATCGACGATCAACGATGGCCCTGGCTTTACCAGGCTTTACTAGAGGAGCGAGGAGCGAGCAGGTTAGGTTAGGTTATTCACGCGCTTCATTTTAACCAGGTACCATAACCAAAAGCGACGCGTCAGTGGCGGTCAGAGACATAAAATTTACAACTCTAAGCGGACTACCCCCACCACTGAAATTTGACTTGGTTTCCAGACCTGTGTATACGACCGTGGTCTAG
>NW_027270310.1:0-8552 GCF_030848805.1 Temnothorax longispinosus | reverse complement strand
AGGGATTGCCATAAAGTGTATAATTTTTCGTTACCGATCTTTGGGAAAATCGGTATCAGAAAATTTTCGAATTTTTCGGAAATTAATTGACCGAATCTCAAACAATTGTATATGCTGATTTTTTTGAAACCGCGAGTTTAATTTTTCATTAATGTACTGATTTTCTTGAAACGTTTCCGATTTTTGTTTAAAAAAATTACGTGATTTAAAAAAAAATGTATATTAGAAGACGGTCAGGATGATCTATTCTAAGAGCAGCACTAAATTTGAAATGGAAGAAGCTGCAAAGGCAAAAAAAAAAAATTTTTTTTATAATTTTCGGGAATTAAATCGTTCATAGGTCGATTAGTTTTAAATAAAATATGTTGTATGTAGGATTTGTTACCGATTTTCTGGAAACCAGTTTTTGTAATTTTTCGGGAAATAATTAACCGAATTTTAAAGAGTTATATATGAAACAGGGGTAGAATTTTCCGGGGAGTGCTATAAAGTGTATAATTTTTTGTTACCGATCTTTTTGGAAGCCGATATCAGAAATTCTTTAAATTTTTTGGGAATTAACCACAGTTACTTCAATTCGTGACTGTCGCGAGCGATTAAGATCGGTTTTTGGAAACCGGTTACGAAATTTTTTCAATTTCTCGGAAAATAACAAGTAGTTCGCGTCAGACAGACAGACATACAGACGTCAGGTACTTATATATATAGATAGGGGTAGAAATAACAAAAGAATGTAATAGAATTAGAAAAATTGCTAATAGTAAAGTGGTTTACGATTTCTGTTAAAAAAAATATATATATACGTGATTGCTCCAATTTCCGCAAACTTTGAGATATCAAGCTGAATTTTTTTATGGATAATTTTTTTAATGGATAATTTTTATCGATAATTTTTGGTTACAAATTTTTAAAAACTGGTTTGGAAATTATTAAAATTTTGAGAAATAATAAGTATTAATTGACCGATTTTTTTGAAACCAATGCCAAAATTTTTTAAATTTTTAAAGGATTAGTTTAATTTTTTATTAATGGATTTTCTTAAAACCGGTGCCAAAATTTTTCTAATTTTTTGTTGATGATTTTGATGAAATTGGTACCAAAAAATTACTAATTTTATGGAGATGGCTACTATGGGATTGAAAATTGAGTTTTATGGGGTTCTATTGGTGCTCCTAATTAATGAGTGAGTTTGGGGAGAGGGGAATAGATTTTGAGCCTGCGCGAGGCGCGGGCGAAAAATCTAGTTATATATATATATATATATATATATATATATAATATTCTGTACATAAAGATATATTAGAAACTAATTGCAGCAATTAATCTAAAATTTTTAGTGATGTTTTAATTATGGAACAAAATAGAAGTTGGTTGACACAAAATTCAAATTGGAAATAAAAATTAAACTAAATTTTTAAAAAATTAAGAAACAATTATAAAATTGATTTTAATTTTAAACATTATTTTAGTATACGAATTAAAATATATGTTGTATCAAAATTAACATTAATATTAATACACGTATACATATTGAAATAAATCTTAACTTAGAACTAATCTTTGAACTAATCTTTGAACGCTATTATAATCACATTTTAGTATCACTTGCATCACGTGAAATAATACACACGTATATTAATAAATTTTAAGAATTGAGATAAAAAACAGAAATAAAGAAAAAAGTCGAAAAGAATATAAAATTTATCACTTTTGATCACTTTCTTGGTTATCGTTAACTTTCTTTTTTTCGGCAGTCCACTTTTCCTTGGCTCTCCGCAGCCATTTCTGGATTGCCTCCTCTAAAATCTTCTTAGTATATGTAGGATTAGTCTCTTGACAAGAAACTGTAATAAAAAACAGTATTTTGTAAACAGTAATTTATCTTTTTATTACGCATATGGATTTTATTAAGATTAAGTGTTCAGATAAAAATACTTTTGTCACACACAGACCCACAGACACACAGACACACACACATACACACTCACACACACACACACACACACACACACACACACACGCACGCACGCACGCACGCACGCACACAAGCGCGCGCATATACGCACAATAAAGAAAATTAATAATATTATTTATATCTAACACTTATTACACAATTAACAAGTCAGCAATTTTTAAATTACAAAATTTTTGTTTCTGTTTTGCCCCTAGCCAACTATATTTTTCTGCTAGCTCGTTAGTCAGTATACGTGTGCAATTACGTTTAATGAATTCGTAAGGATTTTTTCCCCCAACTCGGGATACTTCTTTAACCTATAACAAATATTACTTTTTTGTAAAGTATAACATCACAAAATTACGTTACCTTATCAAAAAATGAGTCGCGCTTCAAGTGATCTATTATTACAATTACAAAAAAGAAATGATATCTCTTTTTAAATTACAGCGCCAATTACAGAGAACATATATTTTTTGAGATACAAAGATTACGTCTACCACTTGTTACTTAGGTTTTTTCGAAGTATAATATTACTACTGCTTTTCTTCGATTAGAATAAAAAATTGAATCATGAAGAATTACACAGGTAACAGTACAAAATACAAATATTTTATTAAAATATTTAAACCCAACAAGGGAATACAAGGTATTTAAATACAAAGTTTATATATGTATTTTAAAAGATTTAATCGCATCGCAAAGAATTACAGAGGTAACAGTACAAAAAATAAAAATATTTTATTAAAATACATAAATTTTTCTTGTCAAAAAACTTGGCGCTGCTAGACCTCAAAATTAGGTCAGCCTGGTGTGTATGTGCGAGCGAGTGGGTGTGGGCGATGTGTGTGTGTAATTTGTAAAAGGTCTCTCTCTCTCTCTCTCTCTCTCTCTCTCTTTCTCTCTCTCTCTCTAGCAGCGCCAAGTTTTTTGACAAGAAAAATTTATGTATTTTAATAAAATATTTTTATTTTTTGTACTGTTACCTCTGTAATTCTTTGCGATGCGATTAAATCTTTTAAAATACATATATAAACTTTGTATTTAAATACCTTGTATTCCCTTGTTGGGTTTAAATATTTTAATAAAATATTTGTATTTTGTACTGTTACCTGTGTAATTCTTCATGATTCAATTTTTTATTCTAATCAAAGAAAAGCAGTAGTAATATTATACTTCGAAAAAACCTAAGTAACAAGTGGTAGACGTAATCTTTGTATCTCAAAAAATATATGTTCTCTGTAATTGGCGCTGTAATTTAAAAAGAGATATCATTTTTTTTTTGTAATTGTAATAATAGATCACTTGAAGCGCGACTCATTTTTTGATAAGGTAACGTAATTTTGTGATGTGTATCACTTGAGTAATAATTTTTTGGAAATAAAATAATACTGCTTAGGTTTTTTCGAGATTTTTGGAGATACAAAGATTACGTCCACCACTTGTTACTTAGGTTTTTTTCGAGGTATAATACTACTACTTTGTTTTTTTTTTTCGAGGTGAAGATACTACTGTTTAGGTTTTTTCGAGATTTTTCAAGATACAAAGATTTCGTCTACCACTTGTTACTTAGATTTTTTTAAGGTATAATACTACCACTGTTTTTTTTTTCGAGGTAACAACATATACACTACTATGCGTGTACTTGGCGCCTTTCTTTACCTTTTTTTTAAAAAAGGTAATTTTGTACAGATATCACGCCTTTTTGTAGTATTACGCATTGTATAAACAAAATATGTACAGGGTGTTATTTCGAGGTATAATACTACCACTTTGTTTTTTTTCGAGGTAACAACATAATACATATATACTACTATGCGTGTACTTGGCGCATTTTTTTACCTTTTTTTTTGAAAAAGGTAATTTTGTACGGATATCACGCCTTTTTGTAGTGTCATATAAGACGTCGGCGTTAGAAGTAGATAGAAAAAGAAGTATCTTAATAAAAAATTTTCACATTTGGACTTTGCGTCGCAATATCTCCGCTCGTAAGCTATCGATCAAGCCTACTTAGAACTTGATCCGTTCACTCGTTATTGAGATCTCAACATCTCGGGTACTCGCAACCCGTCGCGTCGCGTAAAAGAGTCACGGTCGGTCTCGCTCCGCGTGTACTTGGCGCGAGACACTACCGTGTCTCTTGATTCTGCCGCTAGGGAATTTTTAAGTCGATTCTTATGAATCAAGCTTGAATTCGATGTCTAGGTGTCCCAGGTTGCCGATGACGAGGTTCACATAGTGCGCTTCATAGTTTTCGGTATTCAGGTGTATTAATACCTTGAATTCGATGTCCACGTGTTCCAGGTTGCTGATGTCGGGTTCCAGATAGTGCGCTCTATAGTTTTCGGTGTCCAGGTATAACAATACGTTGAATTCGATGTCTAGGTGTCCCACGTTTCCGATGACGAGGTCCACATAGTGCGCTCCGTAGTTTTCGGTGTCTACGTGTATTAATACCTCGAATTCGATATCTACGTGTCCTACATTCAGATTTAAAGTTATTAATACACCTAGACACCAAAAACTACAAAGCGCACTATGTGGACCTCGTCATCGGCAACCTGAAACACGTAGACATCAAATTCGAGGTATTATTACATCTAGACACCGAAAACTACGGAGCGCGCTATCTGGACCTCGTCATCAGCAACCTGAGACACCTAGACATCAATTTCAAAATATTAATACACGTAGACACCGACAACTACGGAGCGCACTATGTGGATCTCGTCATCGGCAACCTGGGACACCTAGACGAATTCAAGGTATTAATACACGTAGACACCAAAAACTACGGAGCTCACTATCTAGACATTGTCATCGGCAACCTGGGACACCTAGACATTGCATTCAACGTATTATTACACCTGGACACCAAAAACTACGAAGCGCACTATGTGGACTTCGTCATCGCCAACCTGGGACACCTAGACATCGAATTCAACGTACGATTACACCTGGACACCGAAAACTATGAAGCGCACTATCTGGATCCCGTCATCAGCAACCTGGGACACGTGGACATCAAATTCAAGGTATTAATACACGTAGACACCAAAAACTACGGAGCGCACTATGTGGACCTCGTCATCGGCAACCTGGGATACCTAGACATCGAATTCAAGCTTGATTCATAAGAATCGACTTAAAAATTCCCTAGCGGCACTTTCTGCCAAGCGTAGAGAACCTTCTTTTTCGGCAGCGGTGGTAATACGATGTAAGGATACGAAATCTCTCCAGATAAACATGAAGGAATTGACTCAATATATATTATATAAGTATATACCTAATTTACCTAAAATACCTAAATAGAAATCTTACTCCTGACCGATAAGTCTATCGACCTAATTTCGAAATACGCGCGCGATATCGAAACTGGCGATACCTGCGCCGCCAGCGTCGAAAAAGTGAAAGTAACGTTTCTGATTATGACGTCATCATACAAGAACGTCGGCGTTAGAAGAAGTATACGTATCTTAAAAATAAATTTTCACATTTGGACTTTGCGTCGCAATATCTCCGCTCGTAGGGCACGTAGCGGAATATTATGAGAGAAACCCCCCCCCCTAATTGGACCCCAAGCTATCGATCAAGCCTACTTAGAACTTGATCCGTTCACTCGTTATCGAGATCTCAACATCTCGGGTACTCGCAACCCGTCGCGTCGCGTAAAAGAGTCACGGTCGGTCTCGCTCCGCGTGTACTTGGCGCGAGACACTACCGTGTCTCTTGACATTATTTTGGAAATTACAAATAATATATATATATATATATATATATATATATATATATATATATATATATATATATATATGTTTTATATTAATTTAATAATTTTATTCATATTAATTCAATATTTAATATAGTTTTATATTAATTGTAAACATATTGCCGTAGTAAACAAATTATAAATAAATTTAAAAAAAATAGATTTAGAAGATATTAAAAAAAATCTTTTAGCCATTTTTTAATCCTAAACTAATATTATTTATCTCAATTTTACTAATTGTGAGTTAAATTTTTGTTTTATAACCAAAATATATCTTTATTTAAAATATTAATTTAATTGCTGCAATTATTTTTAAAATATTAATAAGAATTTATTTTTATTACTATATAGATAAGTAGCTATTTGTAATTAAATAACAAATTAAATAACATTAATCAACAACTTCAAAATATGGTCGATGCAATTTTACTCCAAATTAAAACAAAAAAGTAATAGCATATACAATAATTGCAATAATTTCTGTAGATTGATCGAATAATTTACTATTAACATTAGTACATGATTATAAAGTAAATAAAGATAATAAAGTATTATTACCGATGTTTCAAAATTATTCGGCTTTAAAAATTGCTCAAGCTGCTGTTCTAATTCCTCGAGTTCAAAGAGTTCAAAGGAAGATTAAAAGAAAAAATAGATTCTTCTCTTTGATTCACGTATCTCTTTTGTTGGTGTAAATTGTTTAAAAATAAAGTTTTATTAAGAAATATTGAATTCGACGGTAAAACTTTTCACTTTTTACGAGTTTATGCTACAGGGAAACATACGTGATTGATATCCAGAAATGACACGAAATTATAAATGACATAACCTAACCTCATCGTCACACGCGACATGCAAAGTAATTTATATATGCAACTCACCTGACATTTTATTCGACAAGCTACCACATCCGATGCTCCTCCGATGAGTCGTCTTTGCAATAATTTTTGCCAGTATATTCCTTCCAGTTTTTCGCGCGTACATGTAGTTGGGATTAGCTTTGACAAAAGCGGTCGATTCTTCCTTTATCCAAGCGTCGCGTTCGTCATCTTCTTCGTCATTTACGTCGACGAACATTTCTTCGTCGGACGTGCTATTTTTGAATATTTTATTCGATTAAAGAAGAAAATTTATCTAAATAATAAAACGGACACCCGGGTTGCGTTTCAAAATTTATCGACTCACTCAGCTCGATACTGATTGGGCGCGTTCAGCAGACCAAGCAGCTGAATAGCAGTCGAACGTGATTGGCTCTTACTTTTATTAGAACCAATCGACGCATTGTGTTGGTAAGACAAACTCAACAGTTGTGTCTGCTGAACGCGGCCATTGGCTCGCGATACCTGCCGTAAACCGTAGGTAGTATGCGGTACGAAATGGAAATATTTTCTACGACTACTGCTACGACCTACGACTCTCCATTGTAGATGGCCCTTCGAGTAATAATCTTAAGCGACAGGTCAACGCACTCTACCGCACGGCGTTTACCCGCGCGTGTTTGATCGCTCGCTGTGTCTCACGTTGACCTCGGCGAAAAGTGAAGCTCGCGAAATATACAGGTAACTTTTCAACGGTTCGTCCAAACCCCATCGTGTCGCATATCGTTTTACTCGTCTTGACGAGCCCTACGAGCGAATCCACGGTCGTTTGTCGCGTCCAACTTGTTTTTTCTAACAATATATTTCTTACGTTACAGTGTGAATCCACAGAGCCTGTCGTCTGAACCTGCCTCGGCAAAAGGTAGGTATTCGATAGTTGTTATATTTTCTTGTTACACGGTAAACTTTAACGAACAAATTTTATTGTTTACGTTTTTCGTACAGATGGACAGTGACAGCAGCAGCGACGGCAGCCCGATTGACGAGCCACGCGTTGTGTACACATATAGCGTTTTTCTTTGGCAAAACTGGTGCGCGCTCAGTGCACATTAAAGCCGTTGTACACAAATCAACGTAATGTGTATGTTTAATATATACGGGTTAAGTCATATTAAGGCGAAAGCCTTAATATTCTTTATTGTACTGTTTGGTAAAATATGTATTGGCTATTTTATCAATTGAAATATTTTCATTATACTTTAAATATTAAATATTAAATCAGTGTACAACGGCTTTAATGTGCACTAAGTGCGCACTAGTTCTGCCAATGAAAAACGCTATTAATTTTTCTTACACATTTAACGGTGACAAATTACTTAATCTTTTTTACATAATTTGTTGCAGATATAGAAGAGATACTTCAAAAAATAGAGTACAAAAGAAATCAGTATTGGGAGAAACGGCGAGACGCCGATCTACAAAGATTGATCGTCCGGGCGGGTGGCGGAGCGGCGGCGTCGATAGCAGCCAAAAAATTTATGTATTACTGGAAGAAAGGAGACATCATGCCTTCCAATTGGCGCGAAACAATCGAGTCGTACCGGCCTGGAGATTTTAACACCTATTTAGACGTAACCAGCTGGCAACCAGAGCCGTACGACGAATATTTCAATGACTGGCGTTACACGCCAGAATTCGTCGTCAAATCAACACCCAGACAGGCAGCGAAAAAGAGGGCCAGCGAAAGAAAAATGTGGCTGGCTGCCGAGGAAGAGCTGGAACGCCGACGCCGAAGACTGCCGAAGGCGAAAACAAGGTGTGCGTGTGTCTATGTGAGCGCGTGCGTGCACGAGTGCGTGCTCTCAGTCAGTCAAAACTTCAGTCAAAGCTCTCAGTCATTCCACACACATGCACAGTCGCACATATGCATATACATATACGCGCAACATGCATACGTACATACAAACATGCACGCATATATATATATATATATATATATATATATATATAT
>NW_027270309.1:0-8560 GCF_030848805.1 Temnothorax longispinosus | reverse complement strand
AAAAAGTATTCTATTAACAGAGTGAAATTTCCTGTAATCCCATATTCTAAGCGGAAACTTTTACAGAAAGAGTAATCCTCTGTCAATAAGTGGACTATTCATCAAAAATCTATTACATATTATTCTAACGGGTCTTTTCTTGTATTAAGAGGAATATGTGTATTTGAAGCGGAATGCCCTCTGAAATTAAGCGTTACTTCTGTATAGTAATAGAATACTTTTATCTTACGATAATTCACTCGTCTACGCAGAGTGAATCAAGAGACACGGCAGTGTCTTGCACCAAGTACGCGCGGAGCGAGACGCACCGTGACTCATTTTCTCATTTACGTGAACGCACGAGTTGCGATTATTGTTTACGGCGGATGGCGTTTCCCGCGAAACGGACGACCGGGACGACACAGCTTACCGCGCGATTCTTAGTTGTTTACGTATAAGCCCGCCTGGCAACAGTGGCAACGGCAACTCATCTAGTCCGCGTGCAAGTCGGTGCTCGATATAAGCAGCGTTCAGCGTCAATAGTTCGGGTTTCCGTGTATTTTTCCGTGTATTATAGAAAATTGGAATATAAAAATTCGTTGAACTTTACGTAGCGCGCGCGCGCGTGTGTGTGTGGTGTGTCGCGTGCGCAAAATTCTCTTTTTTTCCTCGCACGGCAACGGGCGAGGCAGCGGGCAGGCTTCCGCTTTCGACGCACATTTTTCCTACGGAAACGACAGGGTGTGGGCCAAGTGATTGCTTTTCTTGTAAATTAGTGCTTTGAGCCGATTTCACAGTCTCCGATTAATTTGATCCTCCGATTAAATTCGCTCTGCATCTCTTTCTAACCCTCTTTCTGTCCCCCTTAGAAAGAGACGAAGAGTGAGTTTAATCGAAGGGTTAAGTTAATCGGAGATTGTGAAATCGGCCCAAAAATGAGTGACGATACTGATGATCGAGAATTCATTAGAAATACGTTAACTGAATGGAAATTATCAAAATGGTATAATCGATTTATTGGTAAGTACAATATATTACTTTCTTTATTTTTTATGTTTATAACTTATACAATCAAACGACGGAAAAACGCCGTAATTGGTCAGGACTGGATCTTGCTTGTCCGAATAATGTATTAATTCTTGAGTGACTTTTTACGTACAATTCTTTTTGCCCAGGCAGACCACGCGCCGTTACTTTCGGACATAACGCAATCTCAACCAAAGGCAGAACGATACAATCACATAATTAAATTGATGCCTGGTCTGCCTGGGCAAAAAGAATTGTACGTAAAAAAGTCACTCAAGAATTAATATATTATTCAGACAAGCAAGATCCAATCCTGACCGATTACGACGTTTTCCCTTCGTTTTATTGTGTATCTTACACGGTCTTATAATCTCATACTTATTGTTTATAACTTATATTTTATGATCCTTAGAAGAAGATATTGATAAAGAGGCGTTTCTAAGTATAACTGAGACCGAGGTGTCAAGAATAATTACTACGATTGGAGGGATTCGCTGTTTTCTTGAGAAGAGGAAATTATTGATAGACAGTATTAAATTTGTAAGACAAAAGTTTTTTGATAATTTTGGTGTATGCGTTTCAAGGCAAAACATAATTATTTTTCTATTTGCATTATTTTGTTTATTATAGGTGAATATTGATGATCCATTGGTAGTACATAACACTTGTGATGTGGCTGAAAGTTCTTCAACAAATAAATTTGATCGATTGGTACATAACAATGATGCGGGTGAAAGTTCTTCAACGAATAATCAAGTTAGTATATTAAGCTTCATATTATTTAAGATTTAGTATATATATATATATATATATATATATATATATATATATATACACAATTACATGGGCATTGTATTTCTTACTGTCACAGGAAAAAAATGATTTAATTTTCATCGAGTTACCATCCATTTTGAATTCTCCAAGTGAATCTGATGTGGAAGTACGAGAAAGGGATACATCTAAGAGATCACAACAAGATATAGAAAAAGAGAATCGCACACCTAAAAGACTTTGTCAATGGTTCGCAAAAACACAATATCAGAATCTGGTAAGTGCATTTACCACAACTTTTCTGATTAATTGTCAGAGAAACTTCTGTCATTAATTTTGTAAATTATATTACTTATTTTATATTGCTTAAACGGAAATAGAATCTAAACATCATTTATGTCTAAAAGATATATATATCTAAAGATATATATCTTTCAGCAGACTGGAATTTCATGTTTCATTACGCTGTGTGTTAATAAATTTTTATCTCATATAGAATTTGGAAAAGATTTTGCAAGAACATATAAAAGGTGACGCAATATTATTTTATTATAAAGAACATGGCTTTCTAAATGCAGAGGCAAGAGGAATTCTCTTAGATATCGTAGCAAATTATATGCTTAAAATAAACAAAAAGTATGTTTTGTAAATTTTTAAAACTTTTTTAATATTTGTAGCATAGAACTCTATGTATAATTAACATGCATAATTATCTTATCCAGGCCCTCATCTTACGAATTTGGATTTGTTAGCAAAAAAATCTGTGAAGTGTTTCCTACTGAAGCTGAAGTAAGACAGTTTTTTATTAAGTTCCTTTAGAATAAATCAAATTTCTGTTTTGTCTAAATTATTGCTTATAAAATGTATTGTCTTCAAATTGTTATTGTTTTCTATATATAGGGTAAGGAATACAGTAATTGGGAGGGGTACAGTTATTGGCATATTAATTTTTTTAATTAAAATTTCTCATTAAATTTATTTTTTTATTTATTTATTTTTCTGTAGGATACCTATTACTATCGGCCATTCACAAATGGCCCATCTCAAAAAAATGCTGCTGGAAAACTCGTAGATAAGGTACGAAATACCAAATCGCTACTGAAAAAGTTGGGTGTTGCATATCCCTTGAGGCAAGATGATGAAAACGATTCTGAAGAACCTGAAAGTCGATCTTCCATCGAAGGTAATGGGAAAAAGGTTTCAGTTTATTTATTTGGTTGTATAGTAAAACTCTCTTTGTCCCCTCTCCCCTTCCTTTCCTCCCCTTTCTCTTCCCTCATGTGCGCGCGCGTGTGCGTGCGTGTGTGTGCGTGCGTGTGCGTGCGTGCGTGCGTGCGTGTGTGTGTGTGTGTGTGTGTGTGTGTGTGTGTGTGTGTGTGTGTGTAAAGAAATGTGTCGAGTGTTTTATTGTTTTTTTTGTGTAGAAAATGATGAAACTGTTGAAATAGCAATCAGATGGTTAAAGATCAGCCGTGAACCTTGGCCAGATATTTTAAGAAATTGGGAGATTACATATGACTTCAGGCAAAAAATACTTGTGGATAATAAAACTGACACAGGTGCTCCTTTGCCAATAAGTGATTATTATGAGGATTGGGAAGTTTTATCACTTCCTCAGGGCTATACTTTAGTATGTACATTTTTTATTTTTATACATTTTATTTTTTATTTCTTTCGTATTGCTTTAGGTATCCGTTTTTTTATATATTTTTTATATTCGATATATATTCACTTTTATCTAAGCTTGCCATACTTTCTTGCCTTTAGTTTGCTACACTCCATTCCGTGAGACTGCTCGACATATCGTCTTGTTATTTTCATTTTAATTAATATTTTTAAGCTTGTAATGTAAGAATAAAAAGTATCGAATGAAAATAAATTGTTAATAATAAAAGCAGGTTGACAAAATGGATTTAAATAGAAATTATTATAAAATATGCAAGAAATATGAAAAGTAAAAAAGTGAAGCACTTCAAGCGTCCACTGGACCGGAGTGTGGGTAAGCTAGAGTTAAAAGTTGTTTCTCTCATTTTAGTGCTAACAAAGTGATTTTGCTAAAAATATTCTGGCCAAATAGTCTATTACATAGCCAGTTTATATTATAATAATTTTATTTTCAAGTATTCTTGATATATTTTTTAAATTTTGGTTACTGGAAAATTATCTGTTTTTTGTTGTTAGCTTGAACTCGACTTTCGCAAAAAGTATCCAGAAAAAGATTCTGTGTTAGTATTTGCTTGGGAACGATATATGCTTGTTCTTAAGCAGTTGATGAAAGCAGAAATTAAAGATATATATGGGAAAAAATTATTAAAAAAATTAAATGATGAAAAGCTATCTTTAGGTTCGTAAGAGAGCATTTAAAAATATTTTTTTGTATGCTTCCTTCTATTTTAAAATCATAATTTTATAACTATTTTATTTTATTATAGAATCAGCATCTGCTTTGACATTATTTTTATTGCCTCATATGATTCCACCTAGAGATAAAATTAAATGTCACTCAGGGGAGAAGTTGAAAGCCAATGTTACGGAAGCTCGGAATGCTTTTATCCTCCAAGCAAGTGTAAGATTATTTGTATTAACATACTATTTGTAAATTTTTCATTATGTATTCTGATAACATATGCATTTTGTGTCTTTTACAAATCTTTCTTACAATTATTGAATGTTACGAAGTAGCGCTGGGAGTTAATTTTTAGCCAGAGATATGTTGCCTTTCTATAATCAAAGTTTAATTTCATGTTCTACTCTAATTGTCCCAGAATTAGAGTGTGTTAAAAGTAGTCCTTAAGTAGTGACAGGATTATCAAGACAGTCAATTTTGCCAAGAACCTACAAATATACTATTACATTTATTGAATAATATATTTTCTCAAAGACAATAAAATTATCGATTCTTGACAAAATTCACCATCTTCATAACCCAATCACTATTTGAGACAATTGAAGCAGAACATAAAATACTTTGATTATAGAGAGGTTACGTATCTGGCCAAAAATTAACTCCCAGCGCTTCTTTGTAAACACCCATTATCATTACCATGTTTTATATTTGTAGTAAGTTTTTTAATTATTTATGTTTTAACATGCAGGTACCTGGAGATCTAATACCTGCTATAAAGAGGAGACAGGAAGTGGCCTTAAAACTTAACAAAAGAGTGCAACCCTTTATTGCTGTTGTTGGAGCCTCTGTAGAAAAATTTGATACGTGTTATGTTGTCATAGACAACATTAAATACAAATTCGACAGCATCGTGAAGGCATTTGACGTATGTTTCAAAGCTATACACTCCCTTAATACCGAATATTCATATGAGGCTAAAGGAGCTTGGCTTTTTGTTCAGCAAGCATTGTATGGAATATCCACTTCTTATGATAAAAAAAATTCTGCAGTAGCTGCACTGGTTAAGTCATTTCAAGCTGTATGTAATACTTATACTTCTTAAGTTGTTTGAAGTTCAGTGATCTCCATTGTTAAAAAGGCTGTATAGATTAAACTAAACTACTTATATGACTGTTATGATGTATATTGTGTTGTGTAACAGCTGAAGAACTTAGTCAATGATCAATAGTTTTAATTCGACGGTTTTTTAATAGTGTTTACATTTTACATTAAAGTTCACATTAAGTGACCTGTTAATGATTTGATAATTATTCTGACTTCCATTATGGGACTAACTTGCTATATATGTCAAAGTGTTTCAAAGACCCCTTCGTCTCTAATTACACACATAAAAGTATTTCATCCTCTTCAAGCGCATAGTGGTGTGACATGCCCTGTTTCTAACTGTATTAAAATGTGTCCTTCATTGCGAGCCTTTAAACGACATTTACTAAAATGTTACTCTAAAAGAGTCGATAGTTCACATAACACGACATTGTCTTTAGAGGCTAGTCTTGACAGAAATATAGTAGAACATCCAAATGAAAGTGACTCTCTAACTTTTCCAATGGACTTTGAACCATGTGAGACAAATGCTGTAGAAAATCTTGATATTTCAAGTTATGATTTCAAGAAAGCTTTGGTGACATCTTCTCTTGCTTTTGTTTCAAAACTTTATGCTTCTAACACTCTAAATAGAACTCATGTTCAAGAGATTGTAGATTCAACATCGGAACTTTTGACTAGTGGATACATTAACTTGTTAAAAAATAAAGTTATTAATATACTGCAAAACCCTAACCGCAGAAGTGAAGATCTGCAGGAACTTTGTCTCATGTTTGATGCCTGTGAAAATATTTTTGATGGATTACAAACTGATCATCAAAGACTAAACGCTTTTAAAGATAGTGACCAGTATGTGGCTCCTGTTAGTTATATTATTGGTAGTTATTATCGACCAAGAACGAAGAGTAACAAAACAATAATGAATCATGAACTAGATGTTGGTCAATATGTCCCAATGAAGGAGGTCTTAAAACGTTTTATTGAGTTACCAGGGTGTCTTCAGACAATTTTGTCACATTTAGAACGTCTAACCAAAACGGATGAACCATTGACTAATGTTGTTCAGGCTGAAATGTGGAAAAAAAAGGTAGCCAGTCATTTTCAAGGTAAAACTGTGATTCCACTTTTTCTTTTTTTTGATGACATGGATCCAGATAACATTACAGGGTCACATGCGGGTGATCATAAATTGGGAGCTCTATACTATACTATAGCATGTCTACCGCAAGAGTACATGTCGAAGCTTGAAAATATTTTTTTGGGATGTTTGTTTTTGTCTGATGCTAAGATTCATGGAAATAAAAACTTATTTCAACCAATAATTCAAGATCTGATTGATTTAGAGCAAAATGGATTAATCGTAACCCATAATGGAAAAAAAGAACACATTTATTTCAGCATGTGTTTATTGCTTGGGGATAATTTAGGTATACATTCCATTTGTGGGCTATCCGAAGGATTTAATGCAAATTACCCTTGTCGAATGTGTAAGCTACATAGAAATGAAATGACCACTACAACTGTTTTTGATGATAAAAAATTACGAACAGTACAAACATACTATGATGATGTTAACATACAGAACTTGGCAATGACTGGTATTAAAGAACAATGTGTGTGGGATGTGATTCCTAGTTTTTCTTTTATATTAAGTATTTGCTTCGACATTATGCATGACCTGTTGGAAGGAGTATGTTCGTACGATTTAGCTCTTATAATATATAACTTAGTTTATGTTAAAAAATACTTGTCCCTTGAAACTTTGAATAACCGAATATTTTATTTTGATTATGGTCCGACAGAATCGGGTAATACTGTGCCACGTATAAATAGAGAGCACTTGCTTAGTGTAAAATTAAGATTCTCTTCCAGTGAAATGTTGTGTTTCGTCCGATATTTTGGACTAATGATTGGCGATTTAATTCCCAAAGAAGATGATTGCTGGCTTCTTTATGTAAAACTTAAATCAATCGTGGATATTATCACAGCTCCTTATGTTAACATTAGATCATTAAAATACTTGGCTACTTTGATATCAGAACATCATGAAATGTATCTAAGTGCTTTCCCCCACATGACTCTAAAGCCCAAGCATCATTATATGCTACATTATCCTCAGATCATGCGTAATGTTGGTCCGTTATGGTTCGTATGTTGTCTTCGTTGGGAAGCGAAACACAGGCCTTTTAAACAAGCAGCTCGTGCTACTAATTCACGCAGAAATTTGCCCTTAACCCTTGCTATTAAGCATCAGCTGAATCTATGTGCTCGATTTTTATCGAAACAGCCTCTTGGTGATAAATTTTGTTTCGGAGTTAGTGAAGAAGTTAATGTGACGGATGTAGAAAATAACATTTTTTTTAGTCATGTTTTGCCTCCAAACATGAATAAAAAAATAACTTTATTTTCATGGGTCAGAATATTTGGAACACTGTTCAAAAAAGACATGTGTGTCGCTGTAACATACAACGAAGACTTACCTATATTTGGTAAAATACAGTTTGTAACCTATAGCAAAGAATCAAATAATGTATTTTTTATTTTGACTATGTTTGATACCATTGATTATGATGAGCATCTTTGTAGCTTTGAAGTCCATGAAAACAATATTTGGTTCTTTGTTTGTTATGATGATCTTATATCACGTATGCCTACGTATTGTAGAATTGGAGCGAGAAGTGCAGCTACATATATTTCGTTTCGCTATACGTTATTATAATATAATTTTTTTTCTAATATATAATATTTAAATAATATATGTATATGTATATATACAGAAGTGCATCTACCGTACATCTACCTGCACTTCTGGAAATAAGGATTGTATTTATCTGCAATAAATAAATTTCATAAGAATTTCTTCTTTTTATTTGAAAAAAAAAAAATCCAGTAAGAATATATAATATTCCTCTTTAAACAATGTTGTATAATAATTTGTATACAAGAGGACATTGATATTAAAAATAGTAAGATTGTCTTCTTTAAACAAATTTATATAATCTGTATACAAGAGGAAATTGATATTAAAAATAGTAAGATTGTCTTCTTTAAACAAATTTATATAATCTGTATACAAGAGGAAATTGATATTAAGAATAGCAAGATTGTCCTCTTGAAACAATATTATATAATCTGTATACAAGAAAACATTGATATTAAAAATAGCAAGATCGTACTATAGATGCAAGAAGAAAGTCCTCTAATCGTAAAAATATTGTGTTTAGAATATTTTCCTCTTCATTTTAGAGGATTCCTCTTGCGGCCATATATAAGAGTAAAATCCGCTAAAATTTAGCGGATTCCGCTAAAACTGAGATTATTTTTTTTTGGGTG
>NW_027270308.1:109281-139048 GCF_030848805.1 Temnothorax longispinosus | reverse complement strand
TAGATCGCGTTGTTACCCCTCTTCGCATAGGCGACCCAGTGCGTACCCGGCCCTCCTCGTCGTCGAGATTCACGATTCCGCTCTCGTCGCGACGCACTTTCGTCGGCAACGCGTCGCGCATAAACACGCCCCTAAAAAAAGGTATGCGCATAAGGCGCGCGGACCGATTCAATTGCTCGTTCGTCGTGACACCGAACGTTGGCAAATCGAGCGTCATCAGTGTCTTATTCGGCGATTGTTTTTTTTTTTACCCGTTCTCGTTTGTTTTCTGCTCGTCACGCCACTACCGCGTTTGTACGGCGCGAGATACAGTCCGCGACCCTCCAACGCGCGATTGGTGACGTTGCAGTTCCTCGAGCTGACGTTGAGCGGCCTTGTTGTCGTTCACCGCCTTGGCCACGCAAGCCGCTCCACCGATCAGGGATCCGAGCGCTCCCAATATCGGTAGAAAGGGTAGGAGACCCCCGCGTTTCGCCAATGGGAGAATTTTCTTCCTCGTTACCGCTCCCCTCTTCCTCTTTCTCATGCCCATGCCCAATTTCGTTTTTGTTTTCATAGCAGCCCATACGGCGGTCGCGGCGGCTCTCTCGCCAAGGGTTGTGTCGCTCACCGTGATACACTCGCGCGCTTTTTCGGCTAGCGCTCGATCTGCGAGATCACCGCTTCGCGAGTAAGCGATATCGTGCTCGCGACACGCCTCGTCCAACGGATTGATACCTCGATTACCGCGCGCTAGTCGCTTGGCGAGACGAGTACCCGGCCCGCAGAATTGATAGCCGGGTATGTGTAATTCGACGGGTAGCGCGTTTATCGCTCTGTTGAAGAGGCCGCTGCCAGTGCTTCGCGCCGCTGCGCGCAACATGCGCCGCTATCCCTTATGAGCGATGGTGGACCGTCTATGTGCGTTCTCTGCCACGGACGATTGTAATGTTCCAAACACGGACGACAGTCCCGTACGTCGGGATCCGTCCTCAGATAAACGGGCAATTTGTCCCACAGTCGATCGACGTAATCGGAAAAGTTGCGCAGCAGAAAAATCTTCGGCACGAATTTCAGTTGCTCGGCGGACAGACCGAGAATATCGCGTTTATCCGCCAGGACGAGAAACATCGCGATAACTGAGGGCGTATACCGATCGAACGTACGTATAAATAGGGAAAGTGTGCGCGCACGCGCGTAACAATGCGATTCATGAGACAACCGTCGGCGATAGGAGTGTCGAATCTCGATTGCAAGACGCGACTGACGTCGGGTTTAACGTTGAGAGAAATGCGTCGACACGGCCCTCTTTTACCGATCGCGATACGTTGCGTCATCTGCGACCCTTCCAATTGCGGTAAGACGAACGTGTTGATAAGCTTACTGGAAAGTCCGCACGGTCTGCGTTTCGAAAACGTATACGTGTACTCGAAATCTCTCCATCAGCCGAAGTATCGTTACCTCGAGAGTCTGCTCGAATCGATGGACGAGATCGGTTATCGCGCGTTCTCCAATAATCGCGACGTCGTGCCGCCGAGCGAGGCGCTCCCTAGTTCGATATTCGTGTTCGACGACGTGGCCTGTGACAAACAGGACGCAATCAGGGAGTACTTCGCCATGGGTCGACATTCAAATATCGATTGTTTTTACCTCTGTCAAACGTACGCTAAAGTACCGAAGCATCTAATACGCGACAACGCGAATCTGTTGATCCTGTTTAGACAAGACGGAACTAATCTAAAAACGTGTATGACGATCACGTGAGCCCCGATATGTCGTATGAAGATTTCTGCGCGTTGTGTCGCGAGTGTTGGCAGCGCAGGTACGGGTTCGTAGTGATAGACAAAGACAGCGCGCTACAAAACGGCAGATACAGACGAGGATTCAACGACTTTGCCGTACTGTAGAGCGACCAGTAGCTGTCGAACGTTCCGAGAGCGATGAGCGACGCAAAAAACACCGTTGACCGAGAGAAGACCGCGCGAGAAGATCGCTAAAACGCGCGCGTCGATACGCAGAAAATACAGAGCGTTGAAAACTGGCAGTATGGAGAACGAGATGGCTCTCGAGAGACAATTCAAACCGATCGTCGACCCGTTGAAACAAATCGTCGAACACGTCGAAAAAGGCAAATCCAAGAACGACAATGCGGCGGCGGCGGCGACGACGAAAGGTTTCGTTATTAAAAAGAAACGCGAGCAAAGCTAAGACGAAGACGACGACGACGAAGGAAAAGTCGCGCGAAAAATAATATCGAGACCTAAGAAGAGGAAAAAACAAACGAGCGCCGAGTCAGAGATGCTCCCGATCCACTCCACGCCTCTGAAACCGCGAAAATTATCGCTGCACGAGCGGATGGGGGAGGAGCTGGAGGTTTTCGCGTCGCCGTTGCCCTCCCCCGAAACACCCGTAAGGGACGTTCTACAAGCGCCGCAGAGTCACGAGGAACTGCATAGTCAATTTGGTCCGTTGGGACAAAGATACGTGGGCGCTCTTCTAAACGGGGACCCAGAAAATGAATTCGATATTGTTTACGGCGTGTACGTCGGGAATGACGGCACGATGCTCGGTGACAAACGGTTCAAGGTGAACGCGGACGATTCCCTGATCGTGGACGGAGTGAGATACACGGGCACGCCCGGCTTGTACGAATTAATCTTCAAGAGATATCCCGATGGTGCAATTTACACCGAGGACGACATGCAAAAGTACAGAAATATACTGTTAGCGACAAACGCTTACAGACGCGATTATAATGCTCTTAACCCCATCATGGGCAACAGGGGACAAAAATACACGAAAATCATCGCTCCGTTGGTATCGCGCGGTAGAATCGGCAACAATAGAAAGGGTGCTGGCGTGACCAGATTACGACGCGCACGGTAACGAGATTCAGTCGATAATCGAGGAGCTTCGCGAGATCGGATTGATTATAAATTGAGCTGTCGCGTCGATCGCGACGGCAGTACGTTTCTCGACGAGAGATCGGCGCTATGTCGGTGAACAAATTCGGAATGTCTCTGAGGAAACGCGGCGACGGCGGCGGATTCGCGACGGAAAGATCGCGATTCTCTATCGACTCCCTGCGGAACTACGTACGAGACAGCGCGCTTTGCTTGAACGAGGATTCCTACGACGCGAGGGAGCGCAAGCTACGACGTCTAGCCGCGCCGGAGATCGACAGCGACGCGACGAACAAGAGTTACGTCGAACGCGCGCTTCAAGAATCGGGAAAGGAGATCGATAAATCGTTGTCGTCGGTGAAAAGTGAGGTGGATAGGATAAACGGCGACGTGAACGGACTCAGAACCACGTTGAGCGAATTCAAAAAGACTGAAAACGTCATGAGCGGACTCAGAATCACGATGAACGAGTTTCTGGCCAAATTCCGCGAGATTGAAACAGCGATGGTGACGAAGGAATCGTTCGAGAGAGAGATAGCGAACATTCGCGGTAACAGGGGGAAAGGTCAATAAGGAGGTGATGAGCCGTCTTTTTTTGCGCAGTCGAGAGAGGAATACACGCGCGCAACGATGAGTGCCGAGAAGCGGAGACTTGTGGAGGAGCTGCACGCACCGGCGCGGAAAAACTTCCCACGACGTCGCGTCGTGGTGCGCGGTTACGACGATCTGTGGCAGGCCGACGTGGTCGAGATGCGTCCCTACGCGCGACACAACAAGGGTTACTATTACATACTAACGGTTATCGATGTGTTGAGCAAGTACGCGTGGGCGTTACCGCTCAAGAGCAAAAGCGGAAGCAAAGTAGCCGCGGCCCTGTCGAGGATATTTCGCGAGGACGCGCGATATCCGAGGAATCTGCAAACGGACAAGGGAAAGGAGTTCTACAACGCTAATGTGCGAGAGATTATGAAAAAACGTGATATAAATCACTACTCGACGTACTCGGTGATGAAGGCGTCGGTGGTGGAGAGATTCAATCGCACGCTGAAGAACGACATGTGGAAACTCTTCACGCTCAACGGATCGTACGCGTGGGTCGAGGCGCTGCCCCGTCTGCTGACGAATTACAACCACCGCAGGCATAGAACGATTGGGATGCGACCGGTGGACGTGACACCCGCCGTCGCCAAGAGGCTCTTGTCCACAGTGTACAGTCGCGCGAAGATCGCCGTTCCGGGTAGATTCAGGGTGAACGATCCGGTGCGCGTGAGCAAATTCAAGACGCTGTTCGAAAAGGGCTACACCCTCAACTGGACTACCGAGATCTTCCGTGTCGCTAAAGTACAACGTACCAATCCTGTGACGTATCTGTTGAAAGACTACCGCGGGGAACCGATAGCCGGAGGATTTTACGAGCATGAGTTGCTGCGAGTTTCCGACCCCGACGTTTATCTCGTGGAGAAAGTGTTGCGCAGGCGAGGCGACGACGTATACGTGAAGTGGTTAGGAATGAACAGTTCGCATAACTTATGGATAAATAAAACGGCGGTGTTATAGTTTTTATACATATTTTTTTTGTTCGCCTTAATGTAAACTTATGTGTATTTCAAAAACAAAATAAATGTTTTATCATTCTCTAACCTTCGCAGTCATACTTCTTCCTTTATCCGTATGTGATTCTATTGGAGAGGAGGAGAAAAAAAATAATCGAACAAGGTTCCATAGGGGGATTTTTTCTCTCTTTATTTCTTTAATAATAATAATAATAATAATAATAATAATAATATGTGATTACAATAATTTCTCAATATTCCCGAAGCACAGAGCGACTAACTCGCAGTCAACGATGTCATCGCGATCGAAGAATTCGCTCTCGCGTGTCGCTCTTGGGACGTTCGCGGGATCCGTCACGGTGGCCGCAATAGCGACGAAGCGCGTCAGCTTCGCGTCGATCGTGTCGATGATCGCGCGCAACGAATTCACGAGGCTGTTGACGCAAAGTTCTAGGTCGAACATGAGGAGGACGGTGTTCGTCGACACGATCATACGAGTCGTGGACGTTTCCAGGCGTAGGGTCGACAGAGTGTTAATCTTGCTAAATCGTAATTTCAGTTTTCCGTTTTCGAAGCACATCGGTGGTGGAGCGCGCTCGTTCTTTCCGCGCTGTAGATGGGACAACACCGCGCGTTTACGATCGATGAGTTCCTTCCACGTTTCGGGCGAGAGTGAGATCTCCTTGCCGTGACAATCTCCTATGACGATGTGTATGTAACACGGGAGTACGGCTGTGATACCGACGTCTATGAATTTGTACCCCGTCTTAGTTAATAGGTATCTTCTTTCCAGAATTCGCACCGGATGACGTTTGGCGTCACGTTTCGATGTACTGACGTCGTCGTTGCTGTGACTGAAAATAATAAAAAAAAATTATTGTTATATCGTAGGCGAGCGATACGGGATTGTCGCGAACTCACCACATGTTTTTCCAGCAGTCGACGTTGTCACGATTCGAAAACGGAGTCTCTAATTCCATCGATTGCTCGTCAATTGCTCTTCTTCTTCTTTTCGCGTTATCGACGCCGTTCTCGAGATCGTCGTCGGATTGGCGCTGTTCGAAATACAGGGCGTGTAACGTCGAACACATCTCTCTCTTTTTTTTTCTCCGTTGTTGCGGTGCAGTTGGCGGATCACGCGAGAATGAGTCGTTCGAGGAAAATTGAGGCGAAATATATTTTAAGAGATAAATTCGATTCCCCTTCCTTTCATTAACATTCTCAAGAGTGATATGTAAAGGAGGGGATACGTCGAATCGTTCTATTCTTCCTCTTCTCTATTCGACGTCTCCCTCGCGTCAATTCGAACGAATCGACTCAATAGATCTCGCAGTTGCATCATCAGTCCCTGTCTCGGGCAGGTAATACCGAAGATCCCAAGATCAAATTTGCCGGATGCCGTTACGGTTTTCGTAAATTCGTTGAATTTGTAGAATCGGTTTTTACTGATAAAGTACAGATTACCGTCGATGTATCGAAAGGCCGACGATACGCTGTGAGGTATTCCCGGAAATATCATGTCGATGTGGTAGTACTTAACGATATTCATCGAACAATCGTCTATCTCGCCCACAACATTATCGTCGTATATAACGAAAGTTCGTTTTTCGTTCGTGTTCAGCACGGCGTTGACCTTCCTGGCGGTATCAAGAATTCCGAGATCTGTGTAAAATCTCGGCCAAGTTGAAACTAGCGTTAGACGCGGATAAGTGATCATGTAGCTCATATTGCCCGCGAACAGCATGATATTGCCCGAGGGCGTCTGATACGCGGCCGTCAGACGCGTGAAATTCTTAGGAAGAAATTTCATGTAGTCCGTCAATAGCAAGGGTTTCTTGTACGTTTTCCCGTCTATATCGATTGACCACACGTATCGTTCGTGCGAGATGTACAATCGACCGTTCGTTATCAATACGGTATCCACGTTTCGCAAGGTGCACAGATCCATCTCGACGTCTTTCGTAGTCGTCGTTGCTATCGTTGTCGTCGTTGTGGTAGTCGTCGGTGTCGTCGTCGTTATTACTTTTGGAACTTTAGCGTTTTCTTTAGCGCCGTACAGGTGTTGAATGGAAAGAACGTCCTCTAGAGTAAGTTGAACGGGGAATGTCTTCTCAGGCACGAACGCGAACATCACCGAATCTTCGCAGAAGGTGTGCGGCAAGCCTAAAGCGTGACCGCTCTCGTGCGTCAACGTCTGAAGTAAATTGTACGTCCCCGGGGGATTCTTAGTCAGTTGTATGTGCCACGTCTCCGCTTTGTCTACGTGCACCTCCGAGACGAAATTGGGGTCTTCGGTGGGAAAGAACGCGTGAGCGACATCTCCGTTAGGACCTCTGAACGCAGACGAACACGGTTCGTTTTGTCGGGAGTATAGCATCGCGTGACGCCCCTCACGAAACGATATCAAAATATCGGTATTCAGTGAATCGCGCTCGAACGTCAATGACAAATTCGCTGCCCACAGATCGAACACGGCTCGGGTCGTTTTCAAGATTATGTCGTTGGCCAGATGAAAGTTCCATTTGAGATGTTTCCTCGGCCATTTGTCCGAAAGCGGAGCGAACGTGCGCTCCGAAATGTCCTCGACAACGCATCGCGGTTTACCCATTCAATTCAGCGTCTCTTCGTTTAATTCGCCGTCGCCTGGTAGTCGATAGAATTCTTGAAACAGTGAGACGGCTTGATGTAACTCCTGCGTAGTGTTGTAGGACGATGAAAATCGCTGTGCACCGCTGTTATCCAGATACCCATATTTTTGCAGATAACTGATCGCAATCTCATTTTCACTCGATTTACAATTTACCGCGACGACGATAATAATCGCGCACGTAATTACGCGCGCGAGCGACATCGTCGAGAGATAACGATACGTTTCCCACCTCGACCCCTTGACCCTCGAGAAGCGATAAGCGTCACCGCCCGATCGAAGCGCGAGTGACCGACGTAACGAGCGATGCGTTCCTTTTTTTTTTCAGCGATCGCGACGCGGGTGGGAGGGGGGGACGGGGGCGCGAGAGAGACTGCGAGCGAGAACGCGCGAGGGAAAGAGAACGCGAACGGGGATGAGATAACGGGGGCCGGGAGCGAGAGCTTCGAACGGGGGAAATAACGCGAGCGTACCGTTCTCGCGGGCACTGTATAAGCGCGAATCGCGAGAGAACGCTAATCCTCGCGCAATTAGATTGTCAGTTTGAAGTGTGTGACGATTAAATATAAAAAAAAATGTCGGAGAAGGATCGCGACCTCATCAAATTCGCCACGGGCCTCGACTCGTCGGACGCGTATCGCGAGTGGGAACGACGGTGCGAAGAGCGTCTCGCGTCTCTGCGAGAGAGATACCGAGAAAAAACCCGCCCGACCCACACCGGAACGTTGAACTGTTACGTCCACCTTCTCGTACGCTCGAAAAATTTGAAACCTTCTTTAGATTATAGGAAGACTTTAATCAGACTTTACTCATAAGAGCAAACTTACCGACAGTAAGATTACCACCGAATAAGTTACCACACTTCCTAGTATGACTTACCGACAGTAGGATTACCACCGAATAAGTTACCGCACTTCCTAGTACGACTTACCGACAGTAGGATTACCACCGAACAAGTTACCACATTCACTAGTACGACTTACCGACAGTAGGATTATCACCGAATAAGTTACCACACTTCCTAGTACGACTTACCGACAGTAGGATTATCACCGAATAAGTTACCACACTTCCTAGTACGACTTACCGACAGTAAAATTACCACCGAATAAGTTACCACACCAGCGATAAGTCACGACCTGCGCGATGGGCCTAACCTATCCACTAGCATATAAGTATAGAAAATAAGTTACGATATACGCAATAGGCTTGGCCTATTCCAATAATGAATAAGTCGCAATGCCCACAAGGGGGCCATAGGAATTTCCCCGCAACACTTCCTTCAGGTAACGCAAACCCAAACCCTCCTAGACCCTTCCTGAAAACTCAGGACATGACCATATAAGGAGAGAAATCGAAAACGGAGTCGATGACGCAACTCAACCCTTCCACTCAGGCAAACAAAAGGAAGAAAACTCAGAACATGACCATATAAGGAGAGAAATCGAAAGCGAAGCCGATGACGCAACTCAACCCTTCCACTCAGGCAACCCTTCCACTCGACCACCCCCGCCATCGGGAAAACAGGAATATAAGGACGAACATCCCAAGGGACGCTCTCAGTTCCCCGGAGTCCTACCTCGATCACGGACTCTCCAGTTAAGTAACCACTGAATCCTTCTCGAGTCTCTCTGAATCCAGAACCTTCCTATTTCCACATCGAGAATCTTCCTATCTCTACGTGCGTTACCAAACCCAGAGCTTTCAGCTCTCTCACTACATATAGAATTACGCGTCATATAGAAACACGCCATACGTTCGTCCCACTCGACAATTATATAAATATACATACATTCCCGATTGTAATCTTGTTACTTTTGTAATCATATGTTAGCTCATAGATGTCCTATGTAGAATTATCGTAATATACAATCATTTTTATTCAATATCTTACTCTACAAATTCTTACACCTCTTAGCACATCCTCCACTGATCCCACTTACACTACATCCACACACGAGCCCAGTGCCGTACGAGCGGCACGTCTCCGCCTGTGGGTATTCTAGTAATTGCAATAAGGCATCCGAATCACCGGTCCTCCCCTTGTGCCACATCTGCGTACGAGGCAGTGCCGTACGAGCGGCACGCTACCGTCCGTGGGTGTCTGGAGAGGGGCAGTGCTGTACAAGCAGCACGCTTTCTCGCCACGAGCAAGGAGAGTCAACCGAAGCGAATTTGTCTTTTAACCTCAATCAGTAGTTAACAAATGCCCAAGACGCGACGAAGCGGACTCAAGGTACGCACCCGCAGGCTCAACCGCCTTTTGATCGGGACCCCTCCGAATCCATTGTTAGGAGTCCTTTCCGATTACGCGCCCGATCCTGAATACGAAAAGTACTTCGTCGCGAGTTCCGCGTGCAAGGCGGACGCAAGACCAAAACTCGAAAACGTAACTTCAGTGCGCAAAATTAACATTAAAAGTATACAATACATCTACGTTCCACTGGACAAGGCCGAGTCTCGAGCAGATTACCAAGCATTCCGGAAGGCCCAGAACTATCGGCTAACCCCGATCACCTTCACACCGGGGGGAGATTCCGACAATCCACCACCAGTTCCATCTTGGGAATTCATCGCTTCAATCAAAAAGGACGACCCCCGCCGGGTCCGCCTGATCCAGCGCCGCGCCGAGATTCTACACCTGTGGTTCGACGCCTCACCACCAGAACACTGGGGCACCGCGGATCACCCATTGGAACTCGACTAAAGGTAAGTGACGACGCCCCTAGGCGCTAAGCGAACGGCATGAGCGAGCCGCGCACGCGACGTCCCGCGCGCCGACTAACCCCATTGGCCTCTAGAATTGCGCGGCGGAATTGGTTATCGCGCGCCGTGTGTGTCTTTACTATCTGCCATCAAAATCGTGATAGCAAACACTACCTCTGTGAAGAGTGTTTCCGAGACCTAACGGGCACGCAACGCCGCCAGTACGACTGCTTAGTCCGCCATTATATGCATATCGGTTACCGATACAAAGTCGAAGAGTGCGATTCGTGCGACGTCGTGATCGGAGAAATCCAGAGCCCCTCCGCGTGTACCACGTGCTGTGAAATATTTTCTAACGTAAAACGTTCGGTGGAACACGAGGGAAGAGACCAATATTTAGAACGCGAACCTACGATAATTGCCATCTCCCAAACTAGAGTTTAGCGCTCCATTGTTCATGTGTCCCGGACATCCAGTAAATCGGCAACCTCCGGAGGTAGTTTCACCCTCTAGCCCTATCAGAGCATGGCTAATGACGGGAATCTGTGTCTGGTCGTTGTTTTTCCAAAATAAAACTACGGGGGTCATTATTTGTGAGGATTGCCAGCTCGGCCAATACCTGCCCTTCCGGCAAGATTTCCAAGGCGTTCTCAAGCACTTCGTGCAATACGGGCCGCGAATAGAGTTCCCCACGTGTAGCGAGTGCAGTAAGGTTCTAGCCGACTGTCGGCCCGCTTTCGAATGTTACGCATGCACTAGAGTAGAAGAACCGTTTGAACGATATCTGACGAATCCTCTGAATCAACGGTACGGTGATGAACTACCGAATCTAAATCTCCCAGTGAGGGTGCGGATCGGGCAAACGATTTGGTGACGAGCGTCTGGATAGCGAATTACCTCGGTCGCAGGTATCCCCGGATAGAGCCCCTTGGCTCGATAACCCGAAAAGCGACTAGTCCCGTATAAGCGATCCGAGTACCGCCCCCTTCGCGGCCGCGATCTATCGGGACGTAACAGAACTCTCTTATCGTTCGAGTGGCGCGATTGGTAGTGGCTTCGGGGATACATAGAGCTTAATACGGGATTCAGAGCTCGCGCCAGCAACGATTTCGAGAAAGAAATGTACAAATTAATGAACAATGCGGTATTCGGCAAGACCATGGAAAACGTACAAGATCACGTAGACGTGCGTCTCGTGACGCGTTGGGATGGGAGATACGGGGCGGAGACGATAATCGCGAAACCGAATTTTCACAGTCGAACCGTCTTCGCGGAGAATCTGATCGCCGTCGAGTTGCGCAGGCTCGAGGTGAGGTTGAACAAACCCATCTACGTCGGTATGTGCATTCTCGAAATATCCAAGACGCGCGTCTACGATTTTCATTACAATTACATGGTGCCGCTGCATCGCGAAAGGTGTAAGATAATGTACACGGACACCGACAGTCTCATATATTTTCTCGAGTGCGACGTCGCGTACGAGGATATGAAACGCGACATCGCGAGATTCGACACAAGCGGCTATCCCAAGGACAACAAGTATCGCATGCCGCGCGTCAACAAGAAGATACCCGGTTTGATGAAGGACGAGAACGACGGCGCGGTGATGACGGAATTCGTTGGACTGAGGTCGAAAATGTACGCCTTGAGGGTCGAGGAAAAGAGCGACACGAAGAAAATAAAGGGCATCAAGAGAAACGTGGTCGCGAGAACGATAACGTTCGACGATTGCGTGTTTTGTCTGAACGACGCGATAGGGCAGTTTAGGCGTCAGTCGTGTATTCGTTCGACTGCACACGAGGTACACACCGTGTCCGAGTTGAAACTCGCTCTCAGCCCGTACGACAAGCGATACGTCGTTCCCGACTCGTACGACACTTTACCGTGGGGGCTTTACAAGATACAGCCGTGAAAAGGACCTTTTTTGTTATTAAGATTATATTTTTTTTAAACAATAAAGAATATAGAACAGTCAACAGCCCTTTTTTTTCCTCTGAGTAAACTGACGATACAATTGCGCGAGGATTCGCTTTGGCTCGCGCTTATCGCTTGGCGGATGTCAATAGAGCAGCATATAACTCTGGAAATAGCTTTGAGAGATAACCGCGATTGACCTAGAAGGGGAATTCGGAATGGCCCGCCCTCTCGCGCCGCGCGAGAGTGGTGGCGCCCCTCGCTTCCCTCCACTATCCTGAGTTAGAAAAGCAGCGGCGGGGCGGCCCCCGTCTGCCGACGCCATCCCCTCGCCCACCGCTTACGGTGGCCCCCACGCGTTCCGCTTCCTGCCCCCGACCCACCGTCACGTAAGCCTGATTCTAAATCCCCTATAGTATGCCTACTGAGTTTCTATATGTGATAGTTCTATGAGCAGGCAGATTAAATGTTTAAGAAGAGGTGGGATGTCGTTCAGATCTCCTGAACGATGGATCAGGCAGGGTAAAGAGCTCACGTAAATATAATGGAGAACGCATGCGAATGATTCTATACATCAGGCAGCCGAGAAAATAAAGTCTTTTGTTCTCAACCCGGAGCCAGCCTAGTCTACGCATATACGGAGTAATATGTACGTCACGCCTAAGATTAAAAATGAGCCGTATACTGCAATTAACCAGCCTCTGAAGTTTAGTGTTTAGCTTGCTGGTTAGACTATGATATACCAAACAGCAGTGTCAATATGAGGCAAGATCAAGGTGACAACAAGCTTTACTCTTAATGCGGTAGAAAGACTGTTTTTGTTGAACTTGATTTTATGTAACGCATCATGAGCTTTACGTGAGACAAGCGAAATATGCTTCTTCCACGAAAGATTAGATGTAAAGATTATCCCCAAATTCCTCACCTCAGTCACAAAAGGCAGGGGCACATTATCTACAATGACAGGCGGTAGAATACCGAGGTTGATGTTGCTAACATGTGCCTGACTCCCAAATACCATGACTCTTGATTTAGACAAATTAAGTTTGAGACCATTTGAGCGAGCGTAATCGAAGATAGCATCAGCATCTTTGGTAATTAGCTCAATACCTTGAAGAATGTAAGCTGGTAGACACCTGTAATAAATCTGAATCGTCAGCAAATATCATATGATCCGAATAGCGCAAAACACAACCTATGTCATTCACGTAGAGGGAGAACAGAGGAGGACCCAACACGGAACCCTGAGGTACGCCACCCAACGTAAACAGCCAACTGGAAAGTTTACCGGTCTCATCCACCACTTTTTTTTTAACGTGGGGAAATCTTCAACTACCGGGTTCCCGGGCCGAAGCTTGGTATATGGCTCGGTAGCCCCTCCATGGTGTTGTGGAGGGGAAAACCCCCCTGCCTCCAAGAAAGACAAGGGGGAGTGCCGGATTTTTACCGGCTAAAACCCCACGGGTGTCCAACCGTGCGTCTATTGAGGGACGCCCGGGAACTGTTGATCATTACTTCCGGGCGCCCCCCAACGCCAAGTCCTGACTGGACCTACTTCTCTATAAGCCTTTAGGCTCATAGGCTCGAGAGCCTCTTTATATCTATTTGTGTGGCGGGATATGGACACCACCCACCCCGCCACCCCTCCCGGTGCTTTTGGAAGGTTCGGTTCGATGTCCCGCAGTCCCTGACGAGGCACCGAACAACTCGGCCTCCGAAAACTTCCCCCGTTCGGAGAGGAGTCCCGAAGGTGCAACTTCTGCCCGTTCGGAACATTGCTCGCCCCGCATTGTCCCCCATCGTTTGGTGGTGGTGAAAGGAGGGGGAGAGGTTCACTGGCGCACAGTACAATTGCGCACGTTGCAATTGCACACAGTACTATTGGACACATAAAGTCGCGCACCGTACAATCGCGCACAGTTCGTTTGGACACATTTCATTGGCGCACAGTACAATTGGACACCGTTGCTTTTGGACACAACACATATTATTAACTTATTTAAATAAATAAACGTATGTTGCATTAGACACGGTTTTTGCGCACCGTACAATCGCGCACCGTACAATCGCGCACCGTACAATTGCGCACCGTACAATCGCGCACCGTTCAATCGTGCACCGTATGTACAATCGCGCACCGTACAATCGCGCACCGTATGTACAATTGCGCACCGTACAATCGCGCACCGTACAATCGCGCACCGTTCAATCGCGCACCGTACAATCGCGCACCGTTCAATCGCGCACCGTACAATCGCGCACTTTATGTTGTAAAGCGAGTTCCACGCTTTCAACCACGGGGGGGTGCGAGGGGGGGGCGAAGGCCCCCTTTGCACCGCCTCGTCTGTGTGTGTGTGTGTGTGTGTGTGTGTGTGTGTGTCCACGCGAAACGAGGTGCCACATGGGTTCATGACGCGCTTTTCACACACACACACACACACACACACACACACACACACACACACACACACACACACACACACACACACAGACGAGGCGGTGCAAGGGGGGGCCGAAGGCCCCCCCCTCGCACCACCTCCCGTGGTTGAAAGCGTGGAACTCGCTTTACAACATAAAGTGCGCGATTGTACGGTGCGCAATTGTACGGTGCGCAATTGTACATACAGTGCGCGATTGAACGGTGCGCGATTGTACGGTGCGCAATTGTACATACGGTGCGCGATTAAACGGTGCGCGATTGAACGGTGCGCGATTGTACGGTGCGCGATTGTACATACGGTGCGCGATTGTACGGTGCGCAATTGTACGGTGCGCGATTGTACGGTGCGCAAAAACCGTGTCCAATGCAACATACGTTTATTTATTTAAATAAGTTAATAATATGTGTTGTGTCCAAAAGCAACGGTGTCCAATTGTACTGTGCGCCAATGAAATGTGTCCAAACAAACTGTGCGCGATTGTACGGTGCGTGACTTTATGTGTCCAATAATACTGTATGCAATTGCAACGTGCGCAATTGTACTGTGCGCCAGTGAAGGCTTCTTGAAAATAAGACGTTTTAATGCTAAACAATGCTAAGATTACAACTAATCACAAGAAAATTCGTGATTTCAAAAACTTTCTTAATTGTTTGTAGATGAGCGTAAAAAATTCTTAAACATTTTTAACAACTTCGCCAAACTACAACTAACTACGACAAAAAATCCGCGGAAACTACAATTAAATTAGAGATGCAATTAATTTAATGCCAAACTACGCTAAAATTACAACTATTCACGAGAAAATGCGCGGTTTTGGACAGTTTTTTTATTTGTTGTAGATAACCATAGAAATCATTAATTATGCGTAGAAACTTGTTGCGCATAATTTCTACGTCTTTCTCCGTCTAATTACAACTTAAGATGACATTTTATGGGCAGTAGAGCAGCAGCAGCAGATCGTACTGATAGGCTACAAAATAGAGAAGTTCTCGAGTTTTTAGAAATTCTCTGTCTTGTAGCCAATCGGTACGATCTGCTGCTGCTGCTCTACTGCCCATAAAATGTCATCTTGAGTTGTAATTAGACGGAGAAAGACGTAGAAATTGACCCATGAAATGTCACTTTTATACATATAAATATACATAATAATTTTAATAAACTTTATTTAGTATACATAAAAACTACTTAATAATTTTAATAAACTTTATTCAGTATACATACATACATGTTAAGATCACTTGCTTATGCAAGATTTACAAATACACAGGTCAATTTACCGAAACGTCCTCGTAGAACAAAGACGCCAAACTCTCTGATGTAACGTAACATATTAATGGATTAACGCAAACGTGCATCGTTGGTATAAAAAAACAATTTATTAGGAAATAAACTCTTGAATGCAAAATCTGTCTCTTATGCGCAGCGCTCGATACTATGAGATCTTAATAGGCTTTATCAAATATATAATCAAAATTTTCATAATCCAACTTTTTTGCAAAATATTCTAAGACTAAGAAATTTATAATTAAGGGACATAAATTTTTGAGGTGATGTGTTTCCTACAAATACGGGGATCCAAGATTTCAAAATCCAAAGTTTCTAAGAGCAGAAAATGTCTCTCCCGAGACATCCGAGCTTAAGAACTAATGAATTTAAAAACACGAAAATTCTTTAGATGCTTTTACATGGGTTTTACGAATAAGATCGTAAAAATATTGTGTGAACACTTACAATTTTGTAGGTTTACATTAATCATTAAACAAACATATTTAGTATTATGTATCTATATACATGAAATGTTATACAAGAAGTGTTAACTGTAGTTTATATAAAAGTAGTTCATATAAAAAAAACAACGTACATATTAAACTAAATCACAAAATACTTTGATTAAATTGCACGTTTTACGAACACACTTAGCGCCAATGAAAGGAATAGGGAACAGTTCAATATTAATGTATGAAATTCATATGTAATTTATTAACACAGAATAGACGAACAGGGGGCGCTAAGAAACAGTGATGAAATTTTATTCTATTTCTGTTCCATATGCACAATGAATATGTTAATATTAAACATATTCATTGTGCATATGGCATACAGAAATAGAATAAAATTCCATCACTGTTCCTTAGCACTATTTCTCTGTTTGTCTATTCTGTATTAATAAATTACATATGAATTTCATACATTAATATTGAACTGTCCTCTATTCCTTTCATTGTGCGCAACCTTTTAAAGTACGCTTTGGCTTTAAATAAAAGGAAAACAAATAAATTATTGCTGACTTATATATAAACTTTACATTATTAAGCACACCTCTCACTTACAGCTTCCGAACTCTCAGAGCAGGAATCCTCACTATCTGACTTGTCGTCTCCAGGAACTTCCAAATTATGTAAATGTTCAGTTGTAGGGGTTTTTTTTGTGTCACAGGATTGGGCGTTTTTATAGCCTTGTAATTCATTTTCTTCCTGGCTGCTGAAATTGCCCCGTTGAAGTATTTGTTCAGTTTGGTTCTATTCATTTGCTCCTCAATAAAAGTCTGCGGCATATGTCTCTTATCTTTCATCCAATGGCAAAACAATGATGAAACTGCACTTTTTTTAGTAGGAGTTAATGTCGGTTCCTGGTTCCTTAACATTACGTTGTTCACGCACAGAACGTTCAGCCAGCTTGTCAGGTCCCCAAACAGCATAACATGCACTTTTTATGAATGAGCTGAACTCTTTTTCACGCATAAGTTCCTCGTAAATCATTGTAAGTATCCAAACATCATTTTCTATATGGGTTGTTCGTTCTTTTGACGCATTAATTTTATTCTCATATTGAGGTGCATTATCACCAATATCATCTGCAATTATTAGAAACATTAAAACGTATTATAAATGTAGAATTTAATAATATAAAAATAAAATAATTAAGGACTCAATAATAATAAAAACATAAAAAAAAATTGGCAATAAGAGAGTCGGCGCGATTATTAGTGCGTAATGTCAAAAGACACAGATATATTTTTATATTACAAGTTTCCGGACGTTTCGGCTTTTTTTCGAGCAATCCTCAGCAGAAAACTATAAGAACTAAATGATTGCTATCAGATAGTCCGGAAAATGGAAGGTGGTCAACAATATAAAATAAAAATACATTAAAGATTAAAGTGTCCATGACTGTTGTCACGATAGATCGCACGACACTCAATATAGCAATCATTTAATTTTCATGGTTTTCCGACCTCCTAATCCGAAAGCTCATGGTTATGATGGAGAATGGTTTATTGTACTGCTGAGGATGGCTCGAAGAAGAGCCAAAACGTCCGGAAACTTGTAATATAAAAATATATCTGTGTCTTTTGACATTACGCACTAATAACCGCATCGACTCTCTTATTGCCAATTTTTCTTTTATGTTCTTAATAGTATAAAATAAATTCTTACCATGAATCGTACGGTTGCTGATCGTTTCTAGGATAGTAACGATATCTTTTCCGGTTTTTTCGGTAAGGTTGTAATTTCCAGATTTTTTTAAAGTATCATATTGTTCTTCCCAATGCCTTGCTCTGTTTTCAGCATGTTTCAGTTTCTGTAAACATTTATCTAATTCTCTTTGTTTTTCTTTTAGTAAATCATTACTTGAACACTTGTCTTCTTCATCATTAGAAGCATTGGATGCTTCACTCCCAACATCAGCACTGGAATGTAACGACCGCTGCTTAGATGCATTTACATAAGCAGCAATAATAGAAGTATTAGTCTCCTTTGTAGATTTTTTACAAAGCTCTTGATCAATCTAAAAATAATTTATTAAAATATTACATGAATTCTGAATAACACACGCAGCAAATATAAGAAAGTGTTTCAAACTAAAGTTGCACGATTCTGAATCAATTCTTTTCCGAACAAATTTGGAGAAAAAGGGTTGTTCGTGTTGCTTGCATCCCAGTGAAAACAACCTAGTCAAAATGATGTCAAAGTGACATCATTTCACTTGGTTACCTAATGCATTAACCAAATTAAGGATTGTATACGTCATAATGTTTCTGTACCAGTCGCAATGAAACCTTGAGAATCAGATTCAAATGACGAAACATTTCAGTCTTAATTATTCCTGTCATGACAATTCTGTCATGATGAATCTGTGTCGGGAAACATCGAATCCCAAAAACCTTTAAAAAGATTATATTTATTATATATAACATAAAAAGTGATAATAAAATAAAACATTACCTTCTGGAGTATTTAGTCGCTCATATTTCCGTCGATGTCGTGAGCATTTATTTTTACGTTTTTGTAATTCTTCTTCTGACAACGACAAAGTCTTATAGTACTAAAAATCAAATATCATGAATTACTTTTTTATGAGCAAAATATTTATATATTTATTTATTTATATTTATATTTATATTTACTTATTTATATTTAGATTTATTTATTTTAACATTTATTTTTTAATTTATATTTATATTAATTTATATCAGGGTTGAGTAAATAAATATATTTTTTAACTAAATTAAGTTAAAATTAATGGCTTATAAATTTAAGGTAGCTGTCTCGCTACGTGCTAGTCATGTGACTGTTTGTAGGTTTTCACGTTCAGAAATATATTTCAGGCAATTTTTGCTAAGGGAAAAATAATTTCATGAATTATGGTGTAAAATTTCATATGTGACAAAGTATGTTACTTTTTCCAAATTATGTGATTTTTCTCATTTGACTCCGTTTTGATCAGCTGATCATGCGAGTCGTCGAGAAAGGTTACAAGTGAGGTTACATCTCCTTTTCGATTAAATTTTTACAATTACTCGACAATTACTGAGAAAGGGTTTCAAAACGCATGACAAAGGTGTCAATCACTATCCAATTCGGCTAAGAAAGACGAGCCCCATAACCTGCAACGACAGTGATTAGCCAGCGGCGTTGCCAAGTCTTCCCAACCTCACCTCGACCAAAAAATGTCTGCTCGATTACCGCATTTTCACTAAAATAAACTAAAAAATTAGCAGCGAAATCTCCGGTAACCTATATATTTTATGGTTGCATCGGATTCTTCGAAATCTAATGTACAAAAAGCAATGTTTTTTTCTCACTTCATCTAATCGAAAAATACGAAAATATGTGATTGAAACCGTGATAAAGCCTTCTTTTCTGTATGAAGTAATGCAAAATTTGTGATTTTCGAGATCGATTTTCTAGAGTAAATAGTCGGTAAGGAGCCACAGAAAAAATCGACTGCAAAGCTGATCATATAATTTGATATAAAAACCGAAATCGAAAACTTTATCTAATACATGCCCTGACGAGACAGCTACCTTAATTTAGTTACGTTAAAACTTAAAAGTTACATGAACAAAAAAAAAATAAACGCGTGGTCGCCACGCGCGTTAGAAGTGAAACTTCTGAAGGCAAAGCTTTGCCATAACTTTTCTGAAATTAATACAAAAACAATGCAACGGAATTAGTCACTCCGAGCCGCCCGCAACTCGAAAATATAGTGTTACACGCAGTTCTCACTATATCCGTCTCGCCAGTGCCGTACGCCTGATCGAATTTTCGTGACGCGTTTTCGAGTCGCAAAATCGAATTTACTTACCGATCCAAAAGGAGTTTCACTTTGTACGCCTGTTGGTCGAATTTTCGTGACACTATTTTGTGACGTTTTTTCGTGTCGCACAATCGAACTTACTACCGTACCAAAGAAGTTTCATTTCGTACGTCTATTGGTCGAATTTTCGTTACACTTTCCGTGTCGCACAATCGAACTTACTACCGTACCAAAAAAATTTCATTTCGTACGCCTATTGGTCGAATTTTCGTTACACTTTTCGTGTCGCATAATCGAACTTACTACCGTGCCAGAAGAAGAACCGTCTCGTCAACGCCGTACGCTTATTGGTCAAATTTTCGTTACACTTTTTGTGTTGCACAATCGAACTTACTACCGTACCAAAGAAGTTTCACTTCCGTTACACTTTTTCGTGTCGCGAATCGAACTCACTACCGTGCCTAAAGAAGTTTCACTTCAAAATATCAAAAAATTTGACCTTTTGCCAAATTTCACTGTATTAATTATATATCCCACACAGCACATAATATTGCAGAAATATTGCAGTAATATTGCAATATGGTGGAAATATTACGTATTACAATGAAATATTTCAGAAATATTACTGATGTATTACACGTTTTTAAATAATATTGAAATATTACAGTAATATTGCTGAAATATATTGTTGAAATATAATACTTTAAGTAGCAAAATAATGTCAAATGACATTTTAATGACATCTTATTGACGTCATTAAGACGTTATTAAGGTATCACAATCATACGTATTGCACAGATAATATATACCAGTTAAAGAATTTTGGACTGAAATAAAGAAAAATCTAAATAAAAAAATGTGATAAAATCATAAGAGACTGACTTGTACTTTTGAGGAATAAAAGTGATTGAGATAAATTTTATAAGTGGTGGTATTTAATTTTATAACTTGTTATTTGTTTTGTAAAAATAAAAGGTAATTATATATACAATTAATTTTTAATTAAGAGCCAGTAAGTAAATTGATAATAAAATAAATGGATAAAATTTAAAATTTATATTTCTTATGTAATCAATATTAAACTTTTCAAATTACGAGTTTGTCACACGGATAAACAGAACGTTTCTGAGTGCGTAAGTGGAGAGAAGAACGCTAGTGTGTGTGGCTATGCGCTTGGTCGCAGCACCGACCCCCACCATTTTTGGTCTTCTCTCGGTGTCTCTTGCATGGCTCCGTGGGACCATGCAATCACGTGTACGACACCGCACAGAAACAATCGTTTTAATTTCAGGTAATTTTTCTTTATTTAATAAATATTGTTCACACAAATATTTTTAAAAGTATTTTTGTATAATTATTACTAATATGTACATTGTACATATATATTTGGCGATTTGTCTTTAAATCCAAAAATAGAGATTACGTGGCATAATGGTCTGCAAAAACCACGTTAATATCATAAAAATCATTTCAATGACCATCTTAAAATACATATATTTGCCTTTATAACCTTATTGAACAAGTCTCTAATGAAATTATTTATTAACGGCTTCATACTTAAATCTTGATGCTAATTTAACCTCAAAATTTTCAACAGTTTAATCCAACTGGAGCCTTTAATTGGAGATACGTGATAGAAATATCCCGATCCCAAATCTCCTAAAAAGCAGTTTAATCATTAATTAAATGATTTAACCATAATTATTTAACCATTTACATGATTTTATGATAATTATTGTTCTTATGCTATATGTTACAGTATTGCTTTCCATCAGTGGATGTTCATGCAGTCCAGAGCAGCACCAAGTAGTTTGAATGAAGAGCAAAAGATTTATTTATTAGATATGTAAGTAAGAAAAAGTTAAATTTGATATAAACCATACTTTCCAATATTAATCGTCAATACTGAAAATCCAAAGTATACGTGTAACATCAACTACAGATTTTCAGTATACATAGATGTGAATATCACAATACAGATTCATACTTAACCTACTTTTATGTTTAAAATATATAATTAGATGTAAATAATAATTACTTTGTATTATGTTGCAGTGTTACGTTGCTTTCCATCAGTGGAAATTCACGCAGAGCAGCACCAAGCAGTTTGATTTCTATCAAACTCTTCTGAGCGACAGCTTCATTTATTAGATACATAAGTAAGAAAAATTTAAACTTGGTATAAACTGCGTTCCAATATTTTAATATCCAGTACTGAAAATCTAAAGTGTATGTATAACATTAACCATAGATTTTCAGTATAGACAGTGAATATCGGAACACGTCATACTTAACCCCGTACTCTTATGTTTTAATATGTAATTATGTATGAAATAAACAGGGTGATTTTTATTTCGTGTGCCAATCATCTCCGCTATAATTATCTCAGAAAGTATTGATTTATTGGAAAAATGTTTCAGATAAAAGTTGGAGAGTTCAAGGAGGACTAATAGACAATTTTATTAGATTTTGAGTCCGGGACCTGTGTTAAGCCTAATAGGATCCAAGTTAAATTATTTAAATAGAAACCCCCTTTTTATGGTATTATCTTTTTCTACTAATTAATATGAACAACTTTTGTCTGAAACATTTTTTTATTTGCCTTATACTTTTTGAGATATTCAAAGAAAACTTGGTATTTTTTTCAATATTTAGCTTATAATAGATGTTTGTCAATAAATGTTCGTCGGAGTGAAAAGTGGTACAGGACTTTTTCACTTGATTTGGTTTCAAGAATATACTGTTGCAATAGTATTCTAATTTCTTTAAATAATTGTGTACACATAAAAGCTTCAAGAAAATGTATACACAAATATTTAAAGAAATTAGGTATTATTGCAATAGCATATTCTTGAGACCATATCAAGTCAAAAAGTCTTGTATCATTTTCCCCTTCGACAAGCATTTATCAAGATATAAGCTAAATATTAAAAAAATTATCAAATCTTTCTTGAATATCTCAAAAAGTATAAGGCAAATAAAAATGTTACAGACAAAAGTTGTTTATATTAATTAGTAGAAATAGATGATGTAATAAAAAAGGGAGTTATTATGTTAAAAAATTGACTTGGACCCTACTGGGCTCAACATGGGTTCCAGACTCAAAATCTAATAAGATCATCCATTATTCCTCTATAAACCCTCCAACTTTTATCTGAAACATTTTTCCAATAAACCAATACTTTTTGAGATAATTAGTGAAGATAATTGGCATACAAAATAAAACTCACCTTGTATAATTAGATATAAATAATAATTACAGTTTTTATATTATGTTATAGTGTTACGTCATTCTTTATCAGTGGAAATTCATACAGTATACAGAGTAGCATGGAGCAGTTTTGAAGAAGAAAGAGATAGAAAAATAATATCAATATTATTTTTTTAATATTGTATGTAATACTATTATTAAAAATAACAATTGATAAAATTTAATAATATTCATTAAAATGTTTTAATTTTTAGCAATATTAAATAAATATTATCTAATATTACACAAATAATATTATTGCGTTTACAATATCAATATTATTTTAAAATTGTATGTAACAATATTGTTAAAAATAATTTAATAAAATTTAATAAAAATTATCAATTTGGTTTTTTAATTCCTAGCAATATTATACAAATATCACGCAAATATTATAGTAATTTTACCGTAATATTACTGATATATTGCAGTAATATTACCGCAATATTACTGAAATAAATATCAGTAATATTACTGATATTAATTTTCGCGAACATTTTAATATTACTGAGATATCTCAGTAATATTGCTGCAATATTTCTGATACATTCCATTGTAATATTGCAATGGAAAAATAATATTGCTGCAATATTTCTGCAATATTATGTGCTGTGTGGGATTTGACTATTGTATAATGCATATTCTTAAAATTTACACTTTTCTGAATAAAATTCGATACTAATAATTTAAATTTTATCAAGCCAAAGATGTGAAAAAAAATCGAGAAGAATCCTACCGTACTCTATGTTCAAGACGCCATTTTGTATTGTTCCGTCGCGCGAACTTTAGCGAACTTTCGTTTATTTACTTGTCACACGATGTACTTTCGATATTTCATAGTTAGAGTTGGTTATCTCGTCGTTGCCGGTTCGGTAACAAATTTCGGGGTGAGTTGCAGGCTTAATACTAATATTAAGGTCTCTACAACCTTTATTTCTATGTGATAAAATCAAATATGTCAAAAGAATCGTATTCATTATTATTAACGTTAACGCGAGTATCATGTATATAATCAAAAATTCGTTCGCAATTTCTCTGTCGTTCGTCATGCTTATCTAAGATACGCTGCGTTCGTTAACAATGTCCTTATTTCCATGTTTCAGACATTCGACCAACCTTCACTCGTTCTGCGAATCAGCTGTCACCTGTCACCGCGTCATTCAGACTGGATCTGCTGGCTCGACTGGATCAGGTGCTCGACAGGAACTCCTTCGTCACTATCGGACAACGGAATGGTGATGTCTGCATCGAAACTGGTATTCTCCTTATCTGAATTATCGTTATTGGGAAGGGGAGTGGAAGTATGTATGCGGGGATCGGTGGATTTAATTTCCGCCTTGGTCTTCACACCCTCCTTGGTCACGGATGTTGATTCTCGCCTCGCTGACATCTGGGCTATGGCTTTCCCTTTCAATAGGAGGTCGAGTTGTGTCAATGGGACCGACTGGCCTTTTGGCGTCGGTTGCAAGATTTAGTGCGAGAGTGTTCAATCCATTTATTTATAATTATTTACATTATTCCCTGTCGATTTAATTATTAATTATTATATTATCATGCGTGCGATAGGTTTAAGTACATCATACTTATCTTTTATACTTACCTTATTTACGCCGGTTCCGGTGATGAGACGAGACGATTCCACGATGATCCTGGGTACCTGAAAAAGAAAAATAGATTAGAAAGGGGTAAAATTACCCGTATACTTACCTAAAGACACGGGAGTCGTCAAAGTGACTGTCCTGTCGTCACTCGGTGCAAATCGAGTGGCTCCCTGCGCGATTAAGCGTATTTCGTCGTTGCAGCGACGTGATTGGTTCCCACACGGCAGAGCGAGCGATAGCCAGTTCACGTCGTTGCACTTTTAGTGTTGCACCTCCAGAGTGTAGGTGCTGAGTCCTGACAACGACTCAGCGTATCCAGATGCACGTAGTGCAGATGGAGTCGTACCGTCTACACCACTGATATATATAAATGGATTGCCGATATGCTCTTGGCGATGTACCCAATTGAGGGTCCGCCATTTTACACGTCCAAAGTACGCGCATGCGTGGTGGACTGTGACTGCGTCGGATGGATGCCAGTGGGTGCGTACGGGTGCGCATAGGTGCGTAGGTGCATAAAAAACTTATTGAGTAATTTTGAGAAATGGTGAGATGTTGCTTTTGCCAAAACATCCAAAAAAAAAGGATGTGGGCGAACATATCATAAATAAGTATAAATCGAATAATCTATACACAACATTTATGAAATGTGACAACTACAGGTTATGTTTTCGGGTTTGTCAATTAATTATTTTCACATTTCATAGATTAGATTGCTAAAGAAAACTAGTTATTAAAATATTTAACATTTTGTTCTATTCTGTATATAATCCATCTTTTACAGATTTCCTTTAGCAGATATATTTCTACTAGAACAATGGGTTAACAATGTACCCTTAAAGCATTGGAAACCTAGTAAAGAAAGCTTATTGTGTTCAGATCACTTTACTGAGGACTGTTTTGATAGATCTGAATTTAGAGTACGCTTGAAGCGTAATAGTGTTCCAATTCGTTTCGGAGATTCCCCGGGATCCTGTGTAATATGCAAGCGCAAGCGTTCGCATCAATCTCCTTATTCATTCTTCAGGTATATTCTCCAAATGTTGTATTATTTGACATTAGTTCTACAGTTTTACATTTCATTTATATTTATGCGATATTTATTCTATTTAGGTCTTTCTTGGAAAAACCAGAACTCCTCAATAAATGGTTGGGGAATATGAATATGCTAAACTGGAGGCCTACTGAAACTAGTTGTTTATGTTCAAGTCACTTTGAAGCATCTTGTTTAAGAAAAGTAAAAGAAAAATACTGGAAATTAAAAAAAATAGTATTCCAACAATATTCACTTCCATTGACTGTACTTTATTGGATGAAACTTCAGGTAAATTAAACATTAATAATTTTGTTATAATTTCTATCTCATTTTTTTATCATAATATTAAGAAAGAAATGTAATTCCTAATTCTTGTAGAATTTTTTGCATTTAAGGAAAATGTTCCACCTCCAACTGAAAGCAACATTATAACAAACTCAGTACCACATCATGAACTGCACGATGTGGCAATGAAAGAAAATAGTATTCCAACAATATTCACTTCCAGTGACTGTAGTTCACTGTATGAAACTCCAGGTAAATTAACCATTAATAATTTTAATATGATTTTTATCTAATTTTCATTATAATATTAAGAGAGAAATTATGATAGTAATAATAAAAAGGTAATTCCTAATTTTTTTTTCATAAAATTTCTTGCGTGTAAGGAAAATATTCCACCTGCAACTGAAAGCAACATAACAACAAACTCAGTACCACATCATGAATCGCACAATGTGTTAACAATCAATTCAATTCCTGTTGATGAAGCAAGAAGAAAAAGCTCTCATAATGTTAGCGACATAACTATGAAGACACTTCATAATTCTGGTAAGGATTATTCAAGGATGAATGATAAACATATGTATGAGGAAAAAATACATGAAATGAGAAAATTCACAACATATTATTGACAATTTTGCAGATAATGCAGAAAGAGGACTAACGTCCATGCAATTTGACTGTACAACAGCATCTCCAGTTTGCAAATCGCGGCGGATTATAGACCATGATCATCATTATGAAAGTTCTCCCACAACGCTACGTCGTAGACTATTTAATTGTGAACAAAGGTTGAAGGAAAAGGAAAAGATCATCAAGTTGCAGAAAAGGAAACTCAATCGGCTGCACAGAAAAGCATCATCTTTCCGAGAGATGATTGATGAGCTTCGTAGTTCTATGAAAGTTCAAATTTCCGAAGCTTGTTTACGTTCTTTACAATCTATAGTCGATCCGGTGTCAAAGAATTTTTGCAACGTGTCATTGATAATGGTGAGTCAAACTCCATTTTAAGAATGCAATACCCATCGGCCCTTCGTAGTTTCGCGTTAACTCTTTTTTACTATTCACCTAAAGCCTATAATTATGTGCGTGATAAAATGAATTCAGCTCTGCCTGCACCAAGTACATTACGTTCATGGTACAATTCCATTGATGGTGAAGCAGGATTCACTGCTGAAAGTTTTGAAGCTTTATCACGAAAAGTTGAGGAAGCCAAAACAAAAATTAGCAGGTACTCTGTTCATTGATGATAGATGAGATTGGAATTAAAGTAGGGACACAACATGGTAGAGATGGAAAGGTTTATGATCACGTTGATTATGGACCAGAATCTGTGCTAAATGACAATTCAAAAGAAGCCAAAAATGCCTTAGTTTTTTATGGTAGTTGGTCTGGATAGTAATTGGAAATTGCCCATTGGTTATTTTCTCATCAATGGAATTGAATCAAAAACATCCACGGTATTAATTGAAAATGCATTAACTCAATTGCATGAGACCGGTGTTGAGGTTGTGTTTTTGACTTTAGATGGGCCTAATGAACATTTTGCAACTGTTCGAAGATTGGGGGCAATTTTTTCTAAAAATAAAGTACAGCCCTACTTTTTCCATCCAATAACTTCTAAACCTATATACGTTATCTTTGATGCTTGTCACATGCTCAAATTGATCCGTAATGCATTTGGTAAAGGACAAATTCTACTAGATAATGAGGGAAATAAAATTGAATGGAGATACATTGTAACATTAGCTAAACTACAAGAGATAGAAGGGTTACGTGCAGGGAACAAATTACCTTTAAGACATATTGACTATTTTAAAATGAAAATGAAAGTGAATTTAGCGGCTCAGACTCTGAGTCAGAGTGTTGCCGACGCGTTGGAGTTTTGTTTAAAAGAACTGCAGTTACCAGAATTCAAAGGTTGTGAAGCAACGATCAAATTTATCCGTTCAATTGACATTTTATTCGATTTCTTGAATTCTCGTAGCCCTTATGGTCAAGGATACACGGCCCCGTTAAGAATTACGAACGAACATATATGGAGATCGCGAATCGAAGAACTTTTGACGTACATTTCAACGCTGCGAAACGCAGAAAATAAATTGATGTTTTCATCAACCCGTAAAGTAGGATTCTTAGGAATGTATTCTGCTCTGTTTGGCTGTGATAAGTATATATGAGGAGTACGTTAAGCACCAAATTCTTAAATGAAATATTTATTGACGTACAAATTGAGTCAGGATCATTTAGAATTATTTTTTTGTGCTTTTCGGGCTCGCAGTGGTTGGTGTCCCAACCCCACTGCTATGCAATTCAGAGCCTCATATAAAAGACTGCTGATTCATAATAAAATAAAAGCCACAAATGGCAATGTGACAATGCAAGATAATACCAAAATTTTGACGGTTAGTTCAGGTTTAGGGAAAAAAGCCTTTTTAGATAGATATGATCCAGAGGTTTATGATACTATGGCCAATATACGCGTATGTAACAAATATGATTTGACTGATAAGCCAACGATTGTAAGAAATAGTTCTAGCGCGAGTAAAACTAATTGCGAGTTACCAGAACTACTGAGTGGTTTTTCACAGAATGCTATTGCTTACATATATGGCTATGTAGTTCGTAAAGTTTGGACGAGAATTAAATGTGAAACATGTCGTGGAGCTCTTATGTGTTGTGATATTGAACCTAAGAATCTTAAGAACAATATTGAAACTAATTATTCAGATGATGCTACAGAGTATTTATCGCATAAAAATGCTTTGAGATTAATTGTGACTAAAAGCAGGGGTAATTTGATACCTCCATCGTTAGGCGTAAATACACTAGCTTTAGCGACAGAGAAGTTGTTCAGAAGGGCAATAAACTGCAATAAAGGTAAAGTTCCAACTGAGCCTCAATTTGGTGCTATGTTATGCTCAAAGATATTGAGAGAATTGTTATCAGATTCTAAAAGTAATCTTTTTCCTGATTTAAATACTCATATATTTGATGATACGACTAAAGAACTCTCTGGCTATGTATTTTTATTATCAAAGTTAATTATCAAAGAGTATTTAGAAATAAGAATGAATGCTTTAACTAAGATATGTACTAGTCGTCAAACTGGTCGCAATGTTAGACACTATAAGAATCGAGAAATGGTCTGGTTGCACATATAAGGAACGTTGCATAACTAGAACTTATATATATATATAATAGAAGAAAAGCAAATGATACAAGGTTTCTTTACACATATATATATATAAGCAATGGCTGGAGCTCTGAAGCAATAAAAGAATTAAATAATGAAGGTAAAAATACTGAAGGCTTAGTAAGAATAAGGGAACAGGATATTCAAGGGCAAATAATAAACAGTAAAATAGTAGAGGCAAGGTATAATACAAGGTACAAAGATATAAAGGTGACAAACAAAACGCCGAGTTATTTATTAAAAGCGAACTTGGATAAAGTGAAAACAGGAAACGAGATTAGAGCGATGGTAAAATTAAGGTGCGGTAATTTTGAGGACGCAAATAAATACTGGCTTGACGAAGAAGATACGAAGTGTAGATTCTGTAAGTCAGGTAGGGACAATTTAGAGCATTATATAAGCGAGTGCAAGATCACAAGTATGTGGTTTGAGAATTTAGGTAGGAATAACAGAGAACGATTAGAGAATATATGCGATGACAAATTTAGAATGGAAAAAGGAAAGGTGCTAAATAGATTATGGAAAAGGAGAGAGGAATGCTACAAAAAAGATAACGATTGTAAATAATGTAAATCATAATGTATTGCGGCTTGTTTTGTAAAGAAGAATGTTGTTTGATGCGTGGATGGATGTGTGAGTTAAATGGAATTGTAAACCTAGTCCTTTCTTGGCGTACAGCTGAAATAAAGACATATATATATATATATATATATATATA